>NC_056739.1:49737610-49860110 GCF_019279795.1 Protopterus annectens
GTAGTAAGTAAATGTCTTATTTTAGAAGGCATAAAAAATGAAACATTTATTTAAATGTTTTTGAAAATCTACTTAACAGCAGCATAATAATCTGTGTTAAAAATTTGTGTTCCAAACATATACTTTACTATAACTCATTTAATTCATCTGATTGACAAGCATAAATAATCTTATAACTCTATTCTGGAAGAAATGTCATGTGATATATTTTAAAGCAGTAGGTTAGCATGATTGTAAAATCTGGTTACTAATATGTGTTTGCTGTGCATTATTTTGTATAAAGCAGACAGATTTATTCTAGGGACAGCAAGTAGGATAGTGCTCAACAAAGACGCAACTCAGTGAGATCAGATATATATATATATGTGTGTGTGTGTGTGTGTGTGTGTGTGTGTGTGTGTGTGTGTGTGTGTATGTGTGTGTGTGTGTGTGAGTGTGATGGCTTTTTTTCTGAGAATCTGCATAACTATCCAATATGATTTATAATAATTTCTATGAATACAATATTTTACTCTATTGACAAAATGAATGTTTGCCACAAGTTTTAATAAGTTTCCCGCCAAAATGTTAAGGGAGACAATCTGGGATGTGGGCTGTCTCATGCACAGTGTCCATGAGTTTCCTCAGAAGCTTCACTCACAGAATTTTCACAGAGAAACTGAAAGCAGTTAGTATTAACATTGACAAGGTTATCACACTGACACACCACAGATTCAGGAAAAATACTCTAATCATAAAATATGTCAGTTATGATGAGTTTAAATGATGTAGTTTCTTGTAGTAAGTAAATATCTTATTTTAGAAGGCATAGAAAATGAAACATTTATTTAAATGTTTTTGAAAATCTACCAACAGTGGCATAATAATCTGTGTTAAAAACTTGTGTTCCAAACATATACTTTACTATAACTCAATTAATTCATCTGATTGACAAGCATAAATAATCTTATAACTATTCTGGAAGAAATGTCATGTGATATATTTTAAAGCAGTAGGTTAGCATGATTGTAAAATCTGGTTACTAATATGTGTTTGCTGTGCATTATTTTGTATAAAGCAGACAGATGTATTCTAGGGACAGCAAGTAGGATAGTGCTCAACAAAGACACAACTCAGTGAGATCATATATATATATATATATATATATATATATATATATATATATATATATATATATATATATATATGTGTATGTGTGTGAGTGTGTGTGTGTGTGTGTGTGTGTGTGTGTGTGTGTGTGTGTGTGTGTGTGTGTATGTATGTATATATGTGTATGTGTATATGTATGTGTGTGTGTGTGTGTGTGTGTGTGTGTGTGTGTGTGTGTGTGTGTGTGTGTGTGTGTATATGTGTGTGTGTATATGTATGTGTGTGTGTATGTATGTGTGTGTGTGTCTGTGTTTATGTGTGTGATGGCTTTTTTTTTTGTAATAACGCAGGTGTTTCTGAGAATCTGCATAACTATGCAATATGATTTATAATAATTTTTATTAATACAATATTTTACTCTATTGACAATAATGAGTTTAAGTAAATGCTCATATACAAACAATTCAAGATTTTTTTGGAAGCTGTTGATAGAATTCACATGACAGAAAATAGATGCATCTTAATGCACGTAATGTCTGAATCATATTAGCCAAAGTTTTTGATTTAAATGAATGTTAGAACCTAATTTTCTCTCCTCTTGATTTCTAACATTAAGATTATTTGAATGATATTAGAATACAAGTGTTATATATTACATAGATCTATATAATAGTATGAACAGTTTTTAAAAAAAAAAAAAAAAAAAAGTTTATTTTAGTTTATATGATGCTGTTTTACCAAATGTGTAGTTTTGTCTTGATAGATAATTGAATTGAAAACTGTTAACCTCAGTTAAATATAACTAGTATTAAATTGATAAGGTGGTAGCTGAGGTACTGCTGCTTAGGGTAGGGGGTTAACTTGAGTAGTAAATACTACTCTAAGTTGGAGTTTTCAACTCCAGGCGGGATGCAAGGTTTAATCCTTACATTATTTTCACTTGTTCATTGTTATATGTATATAGTTTTGACATCCACAATATATTTTGTACACTCATTGTCACTACAAACAAAACTGAATCCTATACAAAATCCCATAAGAGATTTAATAAATACAGCTAAATTTAAAGGTACACCTAAAAGAGGAGATGTAACATTATTTATCTTGTTATTTGTTATTTCGATCATAAGATTCTTGAGTTTTAAAAATGCCAAATGACATCTTTAAAAGGAATTTCTTTAAACATTAATGGATTGAATAATCCGTGTAAAAGGGCAAGCCTAATAAGATACATTAATCTACACAAGGCCAATCTAGTCTTCCTGCAAGAAACCCATCTCTTGAAAAAACATATTGATAAACTAGCCACTAATAAGTATACAGTATTGGTTAGTTCAGAGCACACTCAGAAAAAAAGAGGAGTGGCTTTTTTTATGGAATAAAAGTATGCCCATTCCTAAAACCATTAAGTCTTATCAGGATGACAAAGGAATGTTTTGTATGGTTACAATACAAATTAATGGGAAGACTTACACTTTAATTAATGTATATTGGATACCTGGAATTGGTATTAATACAGTGAAACATCATATTGATAAGATCATATCATTCTCTATAGGGGATATTATTTTAGCTGGTGATTTTAATTGTATACTACATGAAAGTGATACTACCACTATAAGGAAAAGAAGAATTACATCTAATGCAAAACATTTAAATGATTTTGCTAATTCTTATCATTTGAATGATATTAATAATCAGATGGAGTCAAAATCATTACCATACACCTTTTTTCTAACAGATACAAAACTTATTCAAAAATAGATAGGGTCTTTATTTCTAACCAGATGGTAACAGATTTAATTAATTCCAAAATCATTTCATGTCCTATATCTGATCATAACTCAATTGTTTTTGAATTCATGATAAAAATACTCATAATGTTCAGATCAAAAGGATACCAGCATACTTAACTCAGCTAAAAGACTATAAAGAATATATACTTTCAGAAGTACAACATTTTCTAGACATAAATAATACTCCTGAAGTCTCCATTGTCTATGTTTGGGATGCCTTAAAATCATATCTATATGGACAAAGTATCAGATGGTATAATAATAAAAGGAAATCTTGGGATAAGGAATTGTTAGATATTCAAAGTAAACTAGACTCTTATAAACATAATAACAAAGAAAATATTATGGACAAGAAAGTTATTGAAGAAATAAACAAACTAAATGAGAAATACAAAGAAATTTTAACTCATAAAGTTAAAATAACTTTAGAGAATACAAGTTTTGTCTTATTCAATAAGCCCCAAATACTTACATAGACTTAAAAATAAAACAAAAGATTGAATAAACAAAACCATATCAAAGAAATCTTTTCTCTAAGGAAAAAGAAGAATGTTTCTAGTATACCAGAAATACTGGATGAATTTAGAAATCACTTTCACAAGATTAACCATAACAACATTAACATGGAACCTAAAGATAAAATAAAGGAGTTTATAACCACAAACATGAATAAAAAGCTCAATAAACAACAGATTAAACTATTGGACAAGAGTATTTCATATACAGAAGTTATTACACAAATAAATAAGCTTAAATCAAACAAAGCACCGGGTAATGATGGTATTATACCAGAGATATATAAAATCCTTTCTAAAACTACATATTCATTAATACATAAGGTTTTTATTCTGGCCCAAACTGAGTTAATAACCCCCACATCTTGGCAATATACATTTATTTCACCAATTTTAAAACCTAATAAAGATCCAACTAGATGTTCTTCTTATCGATCCATCTCATTACTTAATGTTGATTATAAAATGTTTATGAGTATTTTTGCTGATAGATTGAAGACAATTATCCCCGGCATTATAGACATAGATCAGACGGGCTTCATTGTAAATAGAAATACTTTTGATAATATAAGAAGAACTTTAACATTAATTGATTTTGCAAATAGGAAAAGAAAGATTTAACACTTATTAGTCTTGATATAGGTTCAGCATTTGATTCAGTAAGTTGGGACTATCTGTTTACCTTACTGAAATGCACAAATTTCTCTGATGCATTTGTAAATTTAATTGAGCATTTATACAAAGGAACGCTGGCTTATATTAAGGTAGGAACATATGTTTCACAAAAATACCCATTCTTAAAGGTACAAAGCAAGGATGTCCACTTTCTCCACTATTATTCACTTTAGTAATGGAGCCTTGGGCTAATTTGATTAGAAACAGTACTGACATAGAGGGTTTTGAAATAGAAGAAAATACAACATCAAAAATTCAACTTTTTGCAGATGATGCTCTAATTACATCAGCAGGATCTAATTCTTCTATGCAGTCTTTATTTGATAAAATGATGAATTTTAAAAGTATTTCTGGTTTAATATTCAATGAAGAAAAAACTAAAATACTGCCTATATATACACGAAAAAATATTCTCATTAGTGATTTTACTAAATATGTACCCAATTCAGGTCAGATAACTTATTTAGGTATAATACTATCTAAAGATATTAAATCTATTATATATAATAACTATAATGCCTGTTTTCTTAATATACAAAATCTTTTAATACCTGGAATAATATGTTTTTACTATGGAGGAGAGACTTACAATTATTAAAATGATAATATTCCCCAAGATTTTATACTTAATACAATCAATAATACTTTCACCTACAAAAATAACTATCAAGAAACTGAATACACTAATGTTAAATTTCTTATGGGCACCTAATAGACCTAGGATTGCATTAAAGAAACATACTAATAGCTGGTCTCAAGGGGTATTTCTTTTCCAGACTTTAATTTATATATTATCTCTTCTATTATAAAAGTTATTACTTTATTAATAGATTGGTCATATGTCGCAAAATGGAAAGATTATTGGTAGCTAATTAGTATGCACTTCATGAAAATCTCCTTAACACATAAAAATATGGTTATAAATAACTCCATGTTGTGGTTGCTAAAGGAATTTTGTACTTCACCTATTACACCTAAACATATGGTCTGTTACCCATTAAATATTATTATTAGTTATCGTAACTTTATATTCATGCACCCTAAGTATAGGGAATGGAATTTTATTGTATTCCCTATAATGTATACTCAGGGTATGCTTATGTCATCTACTTCTGAAGGAGCTCATTTAGCTATAGATAATAATCTAAAGTACTGGTATCAGCTGATATCTGATAATAAAGTTAAAAATCTAGATTTCTTAAAACAAGAATTTGATCTAAGAGAAACTTGCTGGTTAGAGGTTCAGATCTTTAGACAACATCTCATTGATAGAATAGATCTAATGTCTATAACAGTTAAAGAATCTATTCCAAAACTGATTGATTACTTGATAATAAATTTACAGCATAAAGTTTCTGATAAAGGTAAACTTTCATATATACATAAAATTATCAGAAAAGAAACTTTTTACAATGTAGATTCATACTGGAATTATTTCACCTCTATTAATGGGGACCCACCAACTCAACAAGATAAACAATATATATTGGAATCTGCTTATAGAACTACATCTTCCATTGTCTGGAGACTTTATACATGGAAATTTTTACATAGATCTTTTATACACCTTTGATGATGAATAAAATTAATAATAAAGATAATCTATGTAAGAGATGTAATGTAGAAATTAATGCTGACTGGGCTCATATGTTTTATGACTGTATGAAGTTGAAAGAATACTGGAAGTCAATTAATGAATTTTGCAGGCTCTTTTTACAGATAATTTCATTATTTCTAAGTCTCTTATATTATTCAACACACCTGTACCTCAATGTGTTAAAAGATTAAGCTTCCCTTGTTATGGTCTATCCTAGCAGTGGCTAGGAAAATAATAACTAGAAATTGGATTTCAGATACACCTCCTTCGTTCAATGAATTTAAAAATGTTATGAATATAATGTGTCATATGGAAATAAGCACAATTAGAATGAGAACAACTAGAAAAACATCATATTATATTGTATGGGATAATTTACAAAATTTGTTAAAAAAATTCTAATTTCAATAGCACGGCATTTTAGTTTAATTAATTGATCTGATTGTAGTGGATGTCTTTGTAAATACTTTAGTTGTTTTGTTGAATATTATAATAATACCTATTTTTAATTATTTGTATAAAATTGTTATGATATTTCTCTTATATGTTAAAACAATAAACTTGTTTTGAAAGATAAACACAAGAAACACCACCCACTGCACATTTAGATATTATTAAAACATTCAATTAACTAAATTAATAGTGACATTACTTCTTATTGCATTCAATTTGAAATACAGTTTATATTCATGTTCTTGTTCATTCTGGGAAACCCATTCGCTGAAAATCCGATTTGGCATTTAAGCATTTTTACCACTAATAAATTATCTCCAATGGCTGGGGAAGAAAAAGACTTAAAATGTTTACCTTACAGGCACATGGTATAAGCTTTGATTCTCAAATAGGACAATTGGCTAGCTCAAAATAGTCCAGAAAGGCATTTAGCCCAATACTAACCAATGAATTGTATGAGTCTTTTAGACCTTTAAGTCTTTCTCTGAAAAAGATTTGAAGCCTGCATAAACTAAAGCACTGCTGGTGATTCCCTGCTTGGTAAGAAAACCTGTATTTTTTGTCTGTGATCTTTTAGAGCTACTTTCTGATACTTGCTCCACTTTGTTTTCTGCTTTAAGAAATCTGCCTGGCCTGGTGTTTTTGTTCTACATGGGAGGTGGACACAAATTATATAGCTGCTCATTTCATAAGTTTTTTATTGGTTAAACTGTCTCTTGAGTGATACTTAAATACTCAGTAAAATTCTGGGCCTCATCTGATTGCATTCTGTGTTCCCCATCCACCCTCCCATTTGTTGATTTGCTTTTTAAACCTGGTGACTTTAAGCAGCCCACCCCTACTGTAAATTGAGCTTACTAAACTCCTAGCTTTAAACGCTGCTGTTGCTGTCCTGAATTATTTATTTGTGTTTCCTTGTGCTTATATTGAAAAGGTGCATTTTGCCTCCCATTTCCTGTTCTACTTGATCTTGCAGCTGTTGGATAAAGTAGTGTATTTTTACATTCTAGCAAACAATTGTTTTTATACAAAAGAGGTCAGTGGCTTTTCTTTCCATTGCACTCAGAGATAACATGCCTGTTGACATTGAGGAAACACTTGAGATTTCAGACTGTAGTTTTATTGGCTAGTGGGCTTATGTTGTTTTTAGTGTCTTTATAAGTTCTGTTTAATTAAGTGGTTTTTGGCTCATTTTTTCAAAGTACTTTTATTGAATAACACACTTTTATAAGCTGTTTAAAGTACACTGCTGTATCTATATTTTTTAAGTTTGTTAGTGGTAGCATTTTATACCCTTCAAGTTTGTTTCTTGTAGCATTTCACTCCGAACATTCCTTTACTTTGCTTTTGCATTGGCAGACTAGTATTGTTCATCTGGTGGCAGTCATTTTTTACCTGGTCTATCTGAGCTGGGAATCACACAAAAGGGATCTAAGTTTTTTTTTTGCAAGTCTCTGCACTTGATTTGCACTGCTCTGATACCTAGATAGCATCGACTAGATTCATACCTGCTGAATCTAGTCTGCTTTTGATACACTTGAGCACTAAACCAGCCATCTTACATTAAGAAGGGCTGCACTGCACCCTTATGGCAGAAGAGTGTAGATCCAGCCTTGTCTGAGTTGGGGATTGATGGAAGAAGGTTCGTTGTGTGCTTTCCTATTGGTAGATTAACTTAAAAGTGTCTTAATTTCACCTGTATTTAAGCCTGATATTTGTGTGTTGCAGCACACCATACAACAGGGGTTAGGGGTGCCCTATATAGACAGAAATACATTGAAACTTAATTTTTTTCTAGACATCTGTCAGTGGATCCCTTTCAAGGCTCCTACTGCACTGCAGCTACACTGAGCAGTGCTGCCTTCAGTATAACAAGCACCTTTGTTAGGCCTAGCACAAAAACTGGTCAAACTAGCCCACTCCCTTCCCTAACAGTACAAATGGTAAACACCTGCTATAATGAACAGGCTTTTTCTCATCATTTCACCAGCCAGCCTGATTGACATGGGCATTCTGAGGAAATGTAGTAATTGCCTAATGTATACTGACAACCACTTACTCCTAACACAAACAAATACCCTTATGTGAGAGATGTAATTACACTATGAAACTGGAATCAATTCTCTTATGTAACAGCGAAACAGACATCAAACAGGTTGTCAGCACACACACTTCACCTCTCACACAAAATAAGGTCACTATACATAAATCCACACACACAGAGGTACTCACTAGAAGCCTACCAAAAGACCTCCAAATGTAGCCCCTTGCACACATTGCTATGCAAATAGAAACCACTACCCATAATTACACATACACCAGTGCCTCAACAAATAAGTCAGTAAGGCAAAACACCTCAAAACCTAATGTTTTGCTCGTAGGCTACTCCATAGTGAGACACACAGATTTCCCCCTCACCAAGTTGGACAATGAGAAGGTCATGATCAATTGCCTGTCAGGTGCCAGGATCCATCAAATCACACATGAACTCAAGTCACTCAACAACAAGTACTGTTATGACTCTGTTATAGTCCATGTTGGGATGAATGACTTAAAAACATACCTCACTGGACTATATGAAGAGAGACATGACTAATCTTTCAAATTATGCATCCCAGCCAGGTATGACTCTAGCCCTAAGAAACATTCTACCTTCACCTAGGATGATGACACAATATAAACAAAAAATGATTGACTTCAGCACTTGACTTAGCTTGTGGTGTCAGTCCAGGGGATCCAGTATCTGTCAGCCAGGGAAGACATGGACAACACGCTCTTTTTCCAGGGATGGTCTGCGCCTGTGTCCTATACGCTTTCGGGTACTGGCAAAGGTGCTTGCCTTACCATAGTGCCTGTTTTAGGCAGTGAGAAAACTATAACATTTCTGACATAACAAAATCTATGCAAGACACACTCCAGGTTCTGCTGCTTAATGCTAGGAGAGTCTAAACATGAAACTATACTCCCTGGAAGCACTCCTCACCTTGGAAGATGGTGAAATCTGTGCAGTAACTGAGACATGGTTCAAGGCAGCTGACAGCACCACAGCTGTGGAAGGCACAATGCCTTCCATACATTCAGGCCTCAAAATGAGCATGAAAGAACCAAAGGTGTAGTTGTATCCATCGTCATTAAAGCCAAGTACACCTCGAGACTGCTCAAATAGTGTAACTCTCTCAAATTACTCGAACTCCAATTAACTATAGGCAAGACACCCTACTACATCATTGGTATCTATAGGCCAGGTCCCCCACCGTCAACCAAGAAAAGCATACTGCCTACCTGGACTTACTGGCGTTACGTGCTGTACAGTCCATACCTTAGTCATGGGAGATTTCATCTATCCTTCCATCAACTGCATGATATGCATGAACATGAACATGTTTGCACAGACGTTCCTGGACATGGTCAATACAAATGCTCTGGAACAGATATTCTGCAGCCCCACAGGGGCTCAAATGTCCTACACATAGTATTCACCAACATGAGGGGTCACTGCACCACCCCCTGTGTGATGCCTTCCCTGGTATAGTCGGACCATAAATCAGTCTTGTTCAAAGTTACTATTGAACCTGTCACCACCACAAGAGCAAAAAGCTAAGGACAATCAAATGGCATTCTTTAACTACATCCAAAATGTAAAGGGGAATTCCCAGCTATGTGCTGAATTGGTAGTAGATAGTACCACTCATA
Organism: Protopterus annectens; assembly: GCF_019279795.1. Taxonomy (NCBI): domain Eukaryota; kingdom Metazoa; phylum Chordata; order Ceratodontiformes; family Protopteridae; genus Protopterus; species Protopterus annectens. Next base: position 49,747,429 of record NC_056739.1, read on the forward strand.
CTATACTGAGGAAATTCCAACCTGCTAGCTGACAAATTTGGTACAAACTTTGCCCCCCCTGTCCCCATCAGCCATACCTCAAAGCATACCTGACACCAGTCCTCTGCCCAGTATCACTAGAGATCAGGTCATACCTGCACTCTCCAAGGCCAGAAACATGGCCTGAATGGGACCAGATACCATCCCGTGCTGCTTATTTATCAATCTAAACTGGACTTAGCAGGCCCACTTGGTGTTCTCTTTAACCATAGCCTGAGAGCTGGCTTTGCTCCAGCAGAGTGAAGAACAGCAACAGTAATCCCCTTGCCCAAACGGGGTCCATCAACCGACCTGGGAATTATAGAACCATAAGCCAAACTAGCCTTATCTGCTTATCTGCAAGGCCATGGAAAGAATCATCATGAAACTTATTAACAAGGCCATTGGTGACCTTCAAACTATCGACCAAACCCACTTTGGCTTTGTTAAGGGTAGATCATGCTTATTAAACCTATAGGCTTCTTCAAGAATGTCACCAAAGCCCTAGATAAATGTAAGACAGTGCATACCGCCTATCTTGACCTAGACAAGGCTTTTGACACAATCCCCCACTCAGGCATCATTGAGAAAATCTCCCAGCTAGGGATTAACCCTTACGTCCCTAGATGGGTAGCCAATTGGCTCTCTGACAAAACACATCCTGTCAAAGTTGATGACTCTGCATCTACCAGTAGAGCTATCACCAGTGGCATACCACAAGCACTATATTTCTCGGAAGTCCAGGCTAAAGTAGATGGTTTTGCCTTACCAAGTTAGCTGATGATTGCAAATTGGGTGCAATCATTGAGTCCCCCAATGATGTTTACATATCACAGGAGAGGCTAACAGACAAATGACTGGTGCCAAAGCCACAGACTAAAACTAAATGTAAAAAAGTGCATTATTTTCCCCTTTGGCAAAGCAGAATTCCCTGTTAATTATATTACTGACAGCACCCCACTACCCCAAGTTTAAACCCAGTGGTATGAGATCTGGGAATACAGGTAGATGGCAATCTGAACTTCGACCACCCAGTATCCACAGTGGTATGGAAATTCCACTATGTTGTGCATCTCATAAGTAAGGGCCTCGCATCCAGGTCTAACGATGTTATAACTCCACTGTACTAGACCCTCATCGGACCATTAATAGAGTACAATGCTCCCTTTTGCATGTACCTCAGCAGGCACCTGCAGCAGCTGGAGAGACCACAGAGGTTTCTCACCAAGAAAATAAAGGACCTCCAACCATGACTTATGTGTATAGCCTGAAAGCCCTGTCACTGTACTCTGTATCATATAGGCTGCTGAGAGGTGACCTCTGACTTGCCTACTGGACAGTCTCTGACCATGCCCGATGGAAATGCTGCACATCTGCAAGTTAAAAGGTACAAGAGTCACTCGCTCTAGGGATTTAACTTAGCCTGTGACATTAACAGAACATGCTGGTAAAACAGCTATTTCTTCCAGAGATTGCCACTACTCTGAAATAAACTTCCAATTTGCATGAAGCAGAGCTCCTCACTGACCCTATTCAACAAAACCAGGACAAATAGATGGGAGACCGCAAATTCACCACAGGGGTGGCACCATGTCCTACATGGACATGGGTAGTTGGTGTTTATCATAGATGAGCTCTGCAAATTACTTCCATTTAACTAAAGACAATTGAGGCAACTCAGAATTAACATGGCTAGGTTTGTAAGGGCTCTAGGGCCACTAGCCTATTAACCTCCTGTGAACCTATGAACATTCACATCTGAACTTGTGAAAAATCCTCAGTCTCAATAAAATTATACATCTTTATCATAATTCTCTCCCATGTTTTTCTCTCAAACTCAGTGTGTGTGTATCATCTACTTATTTATTTTTTAACAAGTAAAATAAATATTTGCCACTTCCCATAATTCTTTTCCCTTTATTTTCTCTGAGACTTATCTTGCATCTGCCATCTTTTGTTTATGATTTCCTCTGTCAAAGAATGATCAGATTACCTAATTGAGGTAAATCCTTTCCTAGACTCTGTATCTCATGGTACATGATAGTGGTGCATTGCATCTGTGATATGTTTGTTGGTTGCTGTTTTCTGTTCCATCGAATCAATTTCTTTTTGATGTCTATATCACAGTTGTCACCTTTATATATTATTTTCCTAATTGTTTGCTACATACTTAATGTAAATTATTATAACGTCTTTAAAAGATTAGTAATTTTGCAATATAGGTCAGGTGACTTACTGTATGTTTCCTGCGCTATTATCAGTTGTTTGGAATATGTAATATTTTAAACATGTATGTTTAATGGGATTTCTCACTTGGAAATTACTGTATGCCAAAGATAATCAAGAAGTGAAGAAATTAAATTTAAGCTAGGCTACTTAAATAAATACATTTTCAATATGTGCCATCCTGATCAATCAACCTTCTTGGCACTCTTTTAATCCATGTTCTCATATCCTATCATGGGAGTTACATTTGGTGGGAGGTGAGTTCTGGATATGAAATAGACATAATATAAGCCCAATGAGAATATTTGAGTGTGCATGTAACCATTTTACTTCCCAGAACAAGTTTCAGCACTTGAATGCAATACATTGGATATTAGTCTTTGTATGATCACACACTCATGCCAGTATAAGTAACCATGGTGTTTGCACCATGATATTCATGCTGACATGCGTATATAAGTAACCATGGTGTTTGCACCGTGATATCCATGCTGACATGTGTACATAAGTAACCTTGGTGTTTGCACCATGCTATTCATGCTGACATGCGTATATAAGTAACCATGGTGTTTGTACCATGATATTCATGATGACATGCGTATGTAAGTAACCATGGTGTTTGCACCATGCTATTCATGCTGGCATGCGTATATAAGTAACCATGGTGTTTGCACCATGATATTCATGCTGACATGCATACATAAGTAACCATGGTGTTTGCACCATGATATTCATGCTGACATGCTTTACCAGAAAGGCTCATCCAGACTCTGCTACACTTTGCTGTGAAGGAAAGGTTAGTTTGCTGTTATTTTTTTGTATTTCTGTATTGCCTTTCTATATTTTGAATACTGTAGTTTGTTTTCTTTACCTTGTGTTTTGCTTGCATTCTGTTTTAACAGCATATTAAAACTTCAAAAGAGACCACAGCTCTCTCTGTTCTGAGTCAGGCAGAATTGTTCCCGCCCTCCCACGCATTTAAGTTGTCTTGTTAAATACCACTGTCTTTCTAGTTGCCCGCCTCTTATGTTAATCTGACCATATATCTCATTTCTCTCTACTTTCACTGGCTTATGTGAGTAATCACAAAACCATCACTTTTGAAATCCCACCCCTTCAATTATTTCAATTTATTGGCCATCCTACAGTATTTCATAGTACCAAAATACAAAAGTAACCACCCCTTTCAGTCCATCTTGCTGTTTTAAAAATAGTAACTCTCCACTAAACCTTAACTTTTTAAACAGGTAAAACTCAAGTTACCTACTTTCATATCTAACTTCTCTAGTGCACACTGCAGAGTGCATTCTTTCAATCTTACCTTTAAGCATACCTGTTCCTAGCGCGTTCTCTAATACCTAAAAAGATCATCTCTACTTGACTCCAAGTAGACTTTTCTCTATCTGTTAAAACTAGCACTTGCTCCTACAGTACTTATTACCTTGATACGGCACTCTTATAGATAGCACCCCAAAAAGGCAAACCCCCATTTCTCGGTCACCCACGTCCCCGAATCTCTTTTAAAGTTTTTTGTCTAGTCCTTCTAGCATGTCGAGGGATCAGTTGCTAGTGTCCTCTCCTGCTCAGCTGGTGAACCTGGGAATATTGAGGCAATGTTACAATTGCCTCATGTACACAGACAACCCTCTCCTCCTCCCACAAAACACAAATACATGCGAGAGATGCAACTATGCGGCCAAACTGGAGGCTGAGCTCTCTCAACATAGGACTGGCAAGACCAGTCAGGAGGAGAAGGTTACCACACACACTATAGACCCAGTCTCACATAGTACCATCACAACCTCAAATCATACACATAAACACACAAAGACATACTCGGCTCTGATCAAAAATCTACCAAAACAGCAGAGGCCACCAAAGCAGACACCCAAACAACCACCACCTCAGAACACAACACCTGCAACACATAGACCTCACAGTCAGAGTGTCAAACAGTCACAGCCCTTAAGGCCAAACACAATGCCAGACACACTAGTCATTGGTGACTCCATAGTCAGACACACTGACGTCCTGCTCACCAGACTGAGTAAGGAGAAGGTCACAGTAAGCTGCCTGTCGGGCACTAGAATCTGCCACATAACGCAAGCACTCAGGTCTCTCAACAGCAGGTACAAATATGACTCAGTCATTGTCCACGCTGGTGTAAACGACCTGAGATGTACCTCCTTGGACTACATGAAAAGAGACATTGAGGAGCTCTCTGATTATGTAGCCCAGGCAGGTATGACCCTGACCTTGAGCAGTATCCTACCTTCACCAAGAATGATGCCACAATACAGAGATAAGATGATCAGCTTTAACAATTGGCTTAAACTCTGGTGTCATTCAAAGGGGATCCAATGTCTGTCTGCCTGGGATGACATGCTGGACAAGCCACGCTGCTTCGCAAGGGACGGCTTGCACCTGTCACCCTGGGATTCGGATATTGGCAAAGGCTCTTGCCACCCCATAGTGCCTTTTTAGGCAAGGCTCAAATTCTAAACCTACCACCCTAGAACACAAAAAGGAAAAAACTAAGGGTAATGCTGCTCAATGCCAGAAGTCTAAATCTCAAAATGCACACTCGAGGCCCTTCTCAGTATGGAGAACATCGATGTCTGTGCAGTGACAGAAACCTGGTTCAAGGCTCCTGAGAGCACCCCAGCACTATCAGGTTTTACCTCTTATCATGCGTCCGGCCCCAAAATCCGGACAATACCAAGAAAGGAGGGGGGTATCCATATTCATCAAGGACACCCACACCTCAAGACTGGTGGCAATGCACGATGCATCGGAGACCATCCAGGTGCAATTAACCATAGGCAAGACTGCTCTGCAAATTGTAGCATGTTACAGGCCACCCTCACAAACTCAGGAACCTCACATGGCCTTCCTGAAAACACTAGAGGGGATAAATGTATCACCAAACACCATCATACTAGGTGACTTCAATTACCCTAATATAGACTGGGAACACTACTCAAGCCCAAACACCCTAGCCCAATGGTTCCTGGAATTCATAAACTCAAATGCCATGGAACAACTAGTCACCATCCCCACAAGAGGAGAAAACATACTTGATCTCATCATCACGAACATGGGAGCACAATGTTCAACACCGGAAGTATACCCCTCACTGGTGAGATCAGATCACAAACTAATCTCGCTGGAGGTCCTCATCCCACCCCCACCTGAAATAAAAGACCACAGTAAAGAACTTCTCAAAGCCGACTTCACACTTCTAAAGACTAGTGTGGTCTCTTTTAAGGCCCCGAGCCAGCGGAAAACAGTACTCAAGCCGCTGAATCACTTACAAATGCCTTCTACCAGCACCTGCAGGACTGCATGGATAAGGCAATCCCAAGCAAAACAAAGACTCTTTGTACCAAAGGCAAGCGTCCAGTCTGGTGGACCCCAGCCATAAACAAACTCTACAACAAAAGGAGGAAGCTACTACAAGATAGAGCAAAATCCTTAAAAGGTAAGACACCCTTGATCACTATAAGTAAAAACTAAGAGCTCTCATAAAATCATCCAAAGCAAATTTTGAGAGAAAAATAGCTAAAGACTCAAAAGACAATCATAAGGCCTTCTTTAGCTATGTTAGAAACCTGGGAGGAAACTCCCAGATATGCTCAGAACTAGTTAAAAATGATGTGAAGATTACTGATCCTACAGACATTGCCAACATACTGGCTGACAGGTTCAGTGCAAACTTCTCCCCTCCCCAAAAGGAGAGATATCTATACCAGCGATTGCAGCCCCCAAACATCTCCAACGCCCAAGTGAGAACTGCTCTCTCCAAAGCAAAAACACAGCATCCATGGGACCTGATGGTGTCCCCGGCTGTGTGCTCCACGAACTCAACGAGGAATTAAACCCACAGCTAGGACAGCTGTTTAATCATAGTCTTACCTCTGGATCATTACCCAGGAGTGGCGCACTGCAACTGTGGTCCCACTTCACAAAGGCGGTGCCTCCACCGACCCTGGAAATTACCGGCCCATTAGCTTGACAAGCCTTATCTGTAAAGCCATGGAGAGGATCATAATGGACCTCATAAATAAAGACATAGGGAATTTGCAGACTTTGGATCCATCCCAGTTTGGCTTTGTCAAAGGCAGATCATGCCTTCTAAACTTGGTTGACTTTTTCGAAACAGTCACCAAAGCCATTGATGAGGGAAAGGCAGTCCATACAGCCTACCTTGATCTGGCGAAGGCCTTCGATACAAACCCCACGCGGGTATCATTGAAAAACTCATCAGCTTAAATGTTAACCCATACATCACAAGATGGGTTGCAAACTGGCTGAGTGACAGAATCCACAGGGTCAGAGTTGCTGGCGCCATGTCAGACTCAAAGCCTGTCACAAGTGGTGTACCACAGGGCTCAGTCCTGGGCCCACTCTTGTTTGGCATCTACTTTTCCGAAGTACAAGCAAACACAGGAGGGTTATGGCTGACAAAGTTTGCAGATGACTGCAAACTGGGCGCCATAGTAGAAAACACATCTGACACAGATATCCTTCAGAAGGGTCTCACAGAAACAGATAACTGGTGCCAGAGCCATGGCCTAAAGTTAAATGCCAAAAATGCATAGTCATACCCTTCGGGAAAAACAAGGTTACCCTAGCTACCAAATAGGTGGCAATCCACTGAGCACAGAAGAAGTTATCAGGGACCTGGGGACCCAGGTTGATAGTAGTCTGTCATTCGACACCCATGTAGCTAAAGTAGTTAGGAAGACCTTCTACATTGCCCACCTTATCATGAAGGGATTCTCATCTAGATCAAGGGAGGTCATAGTCTCCCTATACTCATCACTCATCAGACCAATGATTGAGTACAATGCCCCATTCGGAATGTATCTGACCCGACACTTGCAGCAGCTGGAGAGGCCACAAAGTTCCTCACCAAAAGGATAAAGGGTCTCAAACATCTGTCCTATGCTGCCCGACTGAAAGAACTCCAGCTCTATTCAGTCGCCACGCTTGCTCAGAGGTGACCTTTGCCTAACATACAAGGCCATGTCAAACCCAGATTTGATGAATATGCTTCACCTCAAAAAATCTAGATCCGTCAGAGCCACAAGGCGGAGACTTAAACCTCGACACGGCTATTAATAGGACGTGCTGGAGGGATAGATTCATCACCCAAAGACTCCTATGCTGTGGAATAAAATCCCGGTATATGTGAGGCAGAGCACCTCGCTGGCCTTGTTCAAGAGAAATCTTGACCAATGGATGGGAGATCGCAGATATACCCCAGGGATTACCTCAGTGTCACTGCTCGACAGAGGCACAGCAAAATAATGGGTATAGTTCCCCATACTAAAGGGGTGGCGTAAGCCACAAAACTATGGGCTAGGCTTGTAAATGCCCTCGGGCAGATAGCCTAGTATGAACCTATGAACCTATGCATACATAAGTAACCATGGTGTTTGCAACGTGATATTCATGCTGACGTGTATATAAGTAACCATGGTGTTTGCACTGTGATATTCATGCTGACATGTGTACATAAGTAACCATGGTGTTTGCACCATGCTATTCATGCTGACATGCATACATAAGTAACCATGGAGTTTGCACCATGATATTCATGCTGACATGCATACATAAGTAACCATGGTGTTTGCATCATGATATTCATGCCTCTGCCTGCTCATGCTGTTTGCAATTTTCCATACAAGCTTGGGCCTGTCCAGGATCTTTGCACAATACAGTGCAAGTCTGCCCATGACAACTATCCCATACTTTACATGCCTGTGCCTGGCCATGTTATCTGCACCATGGATTGACATGCCCATGCTGTTACACATGGGTTGTCATGACCATGCTATGTGTGCATTGCTATGTATGACTAGGTCTGCCCTTGGTGCTTGTAACATGCCATACATCTGTGTGCCTGGCCATGCTACCTACATCATGGATTGACATGTCCATGCTGTTTATGTCATGTTTCACATGCATGGTCATGACAATGCAGTATGTGCATTGCTGTGTATGACAAGGTCTCCCCATGATGCTTATAACATGCCATACATGCCTGTGCCTGGCCATTGTTACCTACATCATGGATTGACATGTATGATTAGGTCTACCCATGGTGCTTAAAACATGCCATACATGCCTGTGGCTGGCCATGCTACCTGCATCAGGCCATAAGTACCCAGGCTTGCCTTATTGTTTTAGTAAGTTTGATGGTCAGTCTTTACTCCTCCAAAATTGATGAATTGGTGTTGGACACTCATTCTCATCTTCCCCATGCCTGATTCTCTAGAGCCTGAGTCCTTTACTGAAGACAGCATCTGTAGTGCTAAAGTCAGAGAGCTAACATTCTGTACCATGGATTGGTCAACATCAACATTCCTGGGCCACCAATGAAAATTACATTACAGCAGGATATTAATTGGCAATTTTCTAAAGGATTTTGGCTAGTTGCTCCAGTCCAGCGTAGAACTAGTGTATGTTATATCACTTTGCCAAGGATGTGGAAGTAGTAGGCTTCCTGCATTGAACGTATGAAGAAATGCCATCAGCGGCCTTTGCCAGCTGGTCGGCTTACTTTCAGTGCAAAACATCTAATTAAAAGTTTTGTAGCAGGTTACCATTCACATATCTGTAGTACATCCATGAATACAGGCAGGCCGGGCAAAATAAGATTAACTTTATTAAAAAATCTGAGATTGACAGATGGTTTCTTTAAATGCTTTTGATGATATTTTAGTTATCTGTATCCAGAATGAGAAGACAATATCTTCAAAATGTAAAGATACCTTTTTAACTGAAGAAACATCATTGTAAACTATTCTTTTTCAGAGTCTGATTTATTTTATTATTTTTTGTCTCAGTGAAGATGGCTACTAACACATAAAACGTTAGCCAGTTTTGTTAGTCAACACATGAATATGCGATCATTGTTGTAACTTTACATCCTTTGTCGTTTGTTTTTTTTACAGATTCCATAGGCTGTCTGCCCTGCCCTCTTGAAGAATGGCCCAATGAAAAGAAGGATAAATGTATTCAGAGAGCTACAGAATTTCTGTCCTATGATGATCCCTTGAGTATTGCTTTAACCTCCATCATAGTTATGGGTTTGTTTCTTACAGTTACGATCCTGATTATATTTATCAGGTTTAATGACACCCCTATTGTGAAGGCCAATAATCGGAACCTCAGTTATCTGCTCCTCATAACTCTTATGGTCTGTTTCCTGTGCTCTTTTATTTTTATTGGATACCCTAATGGACTGACCTGTAGACTTCGTCAAGCTGTGTTTGGTATATCATTTGTTCTTTCTGTCTCTTGTGTACTTGCTAAAACTATTATGGTAGTTGTTGCCTTCAATGCAACCAAACCCAACAGCAAGTTCAAAGGATGGGTGGGACCACAACTGTCTTACACACTTGTGTCACTGTGCACACTTGCTCAGCTTATTATATGTGTCACTTGGATTGCTTGGTCTTCTCCATTTCCAGAACAGAACTTTAAATCCCAGCCTGGCTTGATAATTATTGAATGTAATGAAGGTTCAACCACTGCATTCTGGTGCATGCTGGGATACATGGGTGTACTGGCTGGTATCTGTTTTATAGTTGCATTCCTGTCTAGAAACCTACCAGACAGCTTTAATGAGGCCAAGTTTATCTCTTTCAGCATGGTTGTGTTTGTTAGTGTCTGGCTGGGATTTATCCCAGCATACCTCAGTACTAAGGGTAAATATATGGTAGCAGTAGAGTTATTTGCTATCATTGCTTCAAGTGCTGGCCTGCTTGTCTGTATATTTTTCCCAAAGTGCTTTATAATTTTATTTAGACCCAATTTAAATACAAAGACATATTTGAAGACCAGAGGAACACAGAACAGATGAAAGCACATATAACACTTCTAAAAATGTCATATTATGTGCTTATGATTTATATATGCAGATGATACATAATTGGGGCACAGACTAGTATGAAAATGCAAAATATTACTATTTCATCATTGGTGTTATGCGTGTATGTTCTGTTTAGTTCCATCGTGCCATCACTTTTTGTCATGTTATGACAGCTGGTGAGTAATATCTTGCTTGTTTTGCTACCACATAGTTAAATAAACATACAGTTTGCATTATAATCTATTATTTATTTTATTTGTTTAAATGTGTTGTTTGTAGTGGAGCACAAATCTAAAAAGACTCATTTCAAGTTTATCCTAGGTGTAGTAACATAAAAAAAGTCAAAAATACATAATTTGCAAAACATAGTAGTAACAACTACAAACAAATTGAAATGGTTTGTAGTGTAAACTGATAATAAATAAAGCACAATTAAAGACTAGTACAAGGTATTTACATGCAAGTCTTGGTTTGTAGTTTGTAACTACAATTGGAAAATGGATATCCATTTTGTGAATGAATTAAAGTTCACTTTAAAATGTACTTAGGAGAAAAGTGAGTGTAGAAAATGGTGTGGGGGTATTTAGGAGGTATGAAGTGTTTTATAGTTGTTTTGTTAGATGTTCACTTTTAAGATTATTCTGTAGCAGTTGTAGATGGTTGATGTTTGTTAGAATGTGGGAAGATTTTAAGCTATTTCACAGTTATTAGAACAGTGATATTTTACAGCTTTTACTAAATATCATTTGAAATTTTTACTGAATTTGTGGGAAATATTTGAGTCTCTCATGGATTTGGGTAATTGCATCGCAAAGTTTCAGACTTGCAATGGAGATGAAGCTGCTAGATTTTTTTATTTGTGAAGAGAATGTATAGACAGAGTACATAAAGAGGTGGTGACCAAAAATGCTATAGTCTTTCCCTTATTGTGAGTGTTTCAGTGAAGTTTGAGAAAGTGTTTTGATTTGGTTGCTTGAAATGCAGGGATCCTAAAAGAAGATCATTCCTTTGCTGGGCTGGAAGCCAGTTAAGTTTTTTTGAGAGCTGTGTGATGGTGTTCAACTCTTGAGGTTGGGGAGATAAATTGGATATATTTTGTTGGAAGTTGTTTGAAGTGTGCAAATACTTTTTTCCATGTTGAGGCTGTGACTGGAAGTCTATGGTTTAGTTAAGCCATTAGAATTTCCTTTCTAGTGGCTTCAGTGCTTATTAGGGACAAACATGAAGAAGTTTCCATGACCACAGAAAACCAAATGCATTTTTGCTTTAGTTTTATCTATATTAAGCCAAACATTTAGTTTTTGATCTAAGTTCCTATGTATTTGAAGGAAGAGCTGGTTTGCAGTAGGCTTTGGAGGTAGTAATGTATGTCTATGTCAAAAGACATAGACTGCAGTTTTTTTTACTCAGATAATTTTTATTTTAAATGTATAACAAACAAAAACAGAAATACTTGTTTACAGTTAACAAACATATTAACTAATACATTAACTGTATACAGTATTTACATTCAGCCTGACATGAGTACATTTGAATAACATATTTATACAAAAATGATTAAACATAACTTGAGATATAGTTGTTTTCATGAGGAGACTGATTCCACTTGTAAAGTGTCAATCAATGTCAAAACTTTCTTCCAGGGATTATTGACTAATGGCTTAGGAAACATTCTTAATTATTTGGCTTTTATCTCCATTAATGCTGTCTTTTTCAGTAAACACAAACAATCTTCTCTATTAGGCACTGTGGTAGAGTTCCATTTCCTGGTTATGCATTTCCTAACTATAGCTAGTGTTGTCCATAGTAAGTAAAGGTTAGGTTTATTTATAAAAGAACCTTCATTTATATTCAATAACATTAAAGCTTTGGTCATGATAAATGTGTCTATATAAATTGCTTGTAAGAAATTATTAATTTAATTCCAAAAAACTTTAATTCTCATACAGTCATAGGAAATGTGAGACCAATCAGCTTTATTGGTTTGTTGACATCTCCAACATAACCCATTACTAGAAGAATTGATTTTTGAAATTTTATCAGGAGTTAAGAAGGATCTATGTGAGTATTTCTAGTTAAATGTTCTCCAGTATTGAGAATAAGAAGTTAATTTAACTGAAAGTAGTATGTTTGATTTATTTTCTGAGGTTAAAGGTATTGAATATCCTTTAGTAATATACTGCTAATATGCAAATTTAGGTGTTGTTTTATCATTTTTTATTAAATTATATAAATATGATTTCATTTTTTTCATATTTTCATTATTATATATAATTCCCAGCAATCTAGTTATAAATTTGGGTGGATTTGGGAAAGAAGAGTTACTTATTATCTTGCATAGATCATTGGAGTATGTCAAGACATTCTGAAGTATTAACTATTCATGAGAATTTAAACTGTAAGTTGATAACATATAGTGCATATCTAAGACTTGTTGTTTTTTTATGCAATGTTGCCAGCATATTATTTCTTTGTTCCCAAGAGGTAAATATACCCTATGAATCATATATGGAAAGTTCTTAGTAATACTGAAAGGGGTTAATATTGTGAGCCAAATATTTAAATCCATATTCATATTAATACATTGCCTAAAAGTTTTAAAAAGATGGTTGATTAAATTTAACTTAGTGGATTTAGTTATATTATATTGTAAATTTAAACACAATGAATACCATTATATGTTACCCCTATCTATAGTTAAAGTATTTTTTAACACTTTGTTTTCATTTATTATTATAATTGAGTGTAACAACTTCCAGTTAGATGTATAATTAGGGTTTATCCAATCTATCACAGTTTTAAGTAAAGTAGCCCTTATATAGGATTCAATATCTGGGAAATGTATTCCTCCCTGATAACATTGTCTGATACGGTGAGTATATGCAATTTTGTTTCTTTTAGGATACCACAAGAACCGTAAGAATATTGATGTTATTTCCTTAAGATAGCTTTTCTCAGGTATTAACAAAGTAGCTTGTAATACATACAACATTTTAGGAAGTAGTACCATTTTTATCAGTTGTAATCTATCTTCAAAATTTATAAATAAGTTACTCCACTTGCTCACCAGAGCATTTATTGTATCAATAACCCTTCTGTAAGTAATATTCAGTATCTCCTGTATATTCTCACTCAACTCTATCCCCAGGTATTTTAAAGTTGTGAATTACTCACCTATGATGTGATTCTTATCAATTTGCATGTCTTTTTTATTCAATAACATATATTTTGATTTATGGTTATTAAAATGAAGGTCTGAGATCTTGTGAAAGTTCTCTATCAATAAATCTAGCTCATCTAGCACTTTGTTTGAATTTGATAATGTAAGAAGCACATCATCACCAAAGAGCATGACCTTGGAATTATATTGGTCAATATATATCTATGCCTTTTATCTTTGGTTTGTTCCATACTAAAATATCCAGTATCTCTATGGTCAATGCAAATAAAGTAGGTGACATAGGACAACCTTGTTTAGTGCCTCTAGTAATTTGAATTGCCGCTGAAGTAAAGGGCCCTATTTTAACATAGGCTAAAGTATTTTCGTAAACCTTTTTAATGAATGTAATAAAGGTGAGAGGGAAACCAAATACATCTAGAGTTTTAATTAAATAATCCCAATTTAAAGAATCAAATGTTTTTTCTATATCCAGTCCAATTATCAAGGCTTCTGAATTTTCTTTTATTTAAATAATCAATTAATGTCAGTATCCTTTTTATATTATCATGTGTGTGTCTCTTATGTATAAACCCAGTTTGGAAATTATTAATTATTTCAGATATTTGAACTTTAATTCTACTTAGCATAATAGACATGAATATTTTATAATCATTATCCAGTAATGAAATTGGTCTGTATGAAATACAATGACTAGAATCTTTATTTTCTTTTAAAATGGGGGTGATTAAAGAATATCTCCATGAAAGGGGAATTATTGCATGAGTTTGAATTTCAAGTAGTGTTTTATGTAACAATGTGGTTATATTTGTAGGAAATAGTTTGTATACTTCTATAATTAAGCCATCTATCCCTGGGGATTTACAGGTTTTACTCTCTTTGATTTTCTCAGTAATTTCTTTGTGTATAATGGGGTTTTGTAACTCCTGTTGTAAGCTTTCTGGGATTGTTTTTATATTAGGCAGGATAGTTTCTAAATTTAATTGGTCTGTTATAGTGTTCTAGTTTTTATAATGTCTTGTGTAATGATACTTAAAAGCATCCAATATATCCCCTATTTCCAAAACTTTCTTACCTTTCCCATCATGTAAGATGTTAACAATAGCATTAGCTTTAGATTGCATATTAATTTTAACAGATTATGTAGGTGTTTTGGAGAAGTAGCATAAGAGTTTATTTTTAATCTCTCCATGGACAAATTAGTTTTATGGTTTAATATTTCATTATATATTTTATTTAAATCTTCTGTTATCTTTTTGTTCCCAATCAAATTGAAGTCCTTTATGGATTTGTATAATAAGAGTTGGTTTTGTAGTTCTTGTAATTCTGATTCCCATTCTTTAAGTTTATTTTATACCAACTAATTGTTTTACCATATATATAAGCTCTTTGTGAATCCCAGACCATTATTATGTTCACTTCTGGCTTGTAGTTTATATCTAAAAAGAAATAAAGTTCACTAATTAACCATTACTTGAATTCTTTTATTTTTATGATATACGAGGGAATTCTAGAGATGTGTTAATGGTTTAAAATCCATTTGCATTTTAGGATAAGGGAATTGTGATCTGATAAAGGACATGGGATATTGAGAAGGATGTGATTTTTGTATAAAGATATTTAGAAATGTATAATTTGTCTATTCTGGTTTGGGTGCCAAATCTATAATCTTGATGAGAAAATAGTAATGAGTTGTTATCTATAGTGTTGTAAGTATCTTTCAATTTTAAAGCCCCAGTCCATCTTTTTAATAGTTTTGCAGTAACTGTTAAGCATGGAGATTTTTTTGTTAGTGGTTTCAGATGTGTCAGTAATACAATTAACCCCCACCTATTATTAAAGTTCCTTTAGATATATTTATAATAAGATCTAGGTGTTTTATAACTGTTCACACCTCAATACCAGGAAACCAGTATAGGTATACTAGTGTCCAAATCCTGTTATTAAACTTCAAGATGACAATAGCTATAAGATCATCTACATATTTATGTATAATTTCAGGACTTAAGGAATTCATTTTCCATAAGATTGTTACCCCTCTCTTCTTTGATTTAAATGTGGAGCAGGCCAGGGTCATACATTCACTTGGGTTCCATATAAATTTATCATTTTTTTAATGTGTTTCCTGTAAGAGTATTATTTGAGCTCTGTTTAATTTTAGATGTTTTAGTATATTAGATCTTTTGTTTGGGTTATTTATGCCATTAGTGTTTAAAGATAATAACGTAAGATCCTTATCAAGTTATTGTTGAGGAAGAGTTTGATTTAGTGTTATATTTATGTGGACTCGTCCCCTCCTCTAGTATTGATTTATTATTAATTTGTAGACAATCATCTATCTTAGTCAACAAGGTTTTCTCTAAACTAATCAACAAGAATAGGAGTAAGTCAGGCTTACTAAAACTAACTAAAGTCTTAAAATCTAAAATGCATACTGAAATTTAATTAGCGTGGTTTTTAAACCCTACCCAACATGGAATGAAATGCATTCTAGTCCAACAGATTGATAAGTCTGGTGGACTATCACTCTAACTTTCTTTCCCATTTCATCTGAGCTCCATATATACTTTGTAAGCGTTAAAGGAGAGTATTTTAAAATACAACGATTATGATGTTATAACATTCACTGTTGGGGCTTAATATTTCTTCATAACGTAATGTATGTATCTTACCATGCTTACATATATAACATATGTATCTCAGTTATGTTAACTATTATGCTCTTTCAGCTTCTGAGTATCCTCATTTTTTCATATTAAGTATAAATAGTAGCTGATTAACAATAGCAAGATGTGAATCTATGCTCATATTTACATAGCATTTGGTTTACTTCCTCACACCAATCTTTCACCACATCCTTTTATATCACAGAAAATTATCTAAACCTGTATTTGCAAAGACGCGTAACAAGTGACATAAATTGCTAGTGTTATTCACATCATATAATAGACAATCATAACATTTCAATAATATTGCTCAGTAAAGTTAGAAGATGTTTATAAGGCTTTAATCTTAATATGCTTAAATTAGTCAATTATAGCTAGATTATAGAAGAAACTTTCAAATCAGATATTTATCCAGATATGAGCAAAGTAGTGAGAAGCATAACAGTTCAGTATTATAGATCTATACTGAGTATGATTTGCTGTGAGCTTCTTCTTAAATTAACTATGATGTTGTTATGCTTAAATAAATTATAATTCAAGTTTCTAACTGTTTTAGCATTTATCCTCTTATTTGTGGAACATAAATTATTCAAATGGATATCTAAATATATTTTTCAAACACATAATATTATCATACTTCCTTAATTCTATGAGTAAGTTGCCAACCAATTACAGCTTACTCTCCTTATTGCTATAGCAACACTAAACAGAAACAGCAGTTATGGATAGAAAGCTGTTAACTGGCTATCCAGCATGCGAGTCTAACAAACTGAATATCTTCACCTTTAAGGACTCATGAGCTACAATTTCCCTGCTCAACTGCTTTCCAGCTCAAGATCACTCTATTAAACTTTCCCCCACTCCCTCCTACTCTTCAGTGTTCTTAATGCAAATATTACCCGAGAGTCATTGCACCAAGTTCCGTGTATACCGAATAACAATCAAGCATTCCTTGATTCAAGTCCCAGACACTTTGACAAATCAAAATAGACAAGCACGCACCACATTATAAGTCAAAGCCATCCAAAAGTCATCATTCACCATCACTATGCAACATATCCCATGCTGTTACTGTAACCCCACTACAAATCTGTTATTCAGTTAAGATGTGGTCACCCATTACTGTCAGCACTACTCTCACTGCACAAAGTTAACATCTACAATTACTCATTCACCTTAAACCAGTCTTACCTGTTTGTCACTCTTTTCAGTCAATCAGTTTCAGGCCCCAGTTTCCTTTAGTAACTTCAGTATTCAAAACAGAGAGACAATCCTCTCAGATGAGGTTAATCAGCCCTTAACAGAAACCGGAATAAGTGGAAAAGATTATGTCCCTAAACAAGGTGTCATTGTGTGGTGACAATTTCTCTGTACAGAAGCCCAGTCCGGTTTTAATCAAACAACGTTATGTTTACTAATTGCATTCAAACCTATCAAACACATTTTCCTATGGCTATATGTGCCATGCTGGCATTATATGCTTGATACTAAGTGCACAACTCAATCACAGTGTTTAGAGGAATTATAATAATACAAAGCTGTATATTTATCAGCATAGCATATTACGCTTCTATAACATTTAAAGGAATATTTCCTTTAACATCGTTCATTTGCTCAATTTAAAAAAAAAAAACAAGCAACAATCTAAGCAATAAATTACTAGCATATAAAACCAACATTGCTAATCTTTGGTATTGCTGTATTAGTTAATGAAAATGTTTCATTTACTTAATGCTTGATCAAAAACATGAGAGAAATATGATGAAACTTGACTATTAGGAGTTTAACTCATTTTAGTCTATTAGAAATAAGGAATTAACTAATCAAGTTACTATACATACAAAAGGTAAGAAAAAATTGAAGGAAGAAAGATAGGACAGTAAAGACTTTCTATAACTATTTTTATAATATAAACCAAATATAGCAAATAATGCATAAAGAAGAATACAGGTACATACCTTTCCCTGTATATATATATATATATATATATATATATATATATATATATATATATATATATATATATATATATATATATATATATGTTACATATATATACACAAGAGCATAGTTTACATTACAGTTTTAAGTCCGGTTGATGTATCATTAATAATTAGGTTGCAGTAGAAACTTTGAGAGACTTTGCAGTAACTGCTATTTTAGATTCTTTTTTTTTTCTTTTTACATCAGTCCAGGAGTTCTTATCAGTGGTTATCTTCAGGGATGCAGATGCCCAGTCCATATCTTCTGGAATAGATATGATATTATTGTTTTTGATAAATAGCAAAGCTTCTTCCAGGTTGTTGAAAGTTCTCATCTCATTTAGGTGCAGGATTTTTATTTTTGCAGGAAAAGTAATTTGAGTTTTAATATTGTTCTGTTTTAATATTTTAATTAGTGGCCATGCCTTTTTCCTTTGTTCCAGTTCTTTAGCAGAGTAATCATTATTAAACCTTATTGGCTTTTGGTTATATTTTAAAGGGCTCTTTCTCCACACAGTTTTTAACACCAGTTCTTTGTCCATGAAAAATAAAAACTTTATTATAATTGACCTTGGTGGTGTAGAAGATGTCAATAAAACTGCAGCTGAAGCTGGGTTTCCCTAAGGTCGATGAGCCCCTTCAGTACTAAATGAAAAGCCTTCTTTAAGATCTAAAACCTCAAATGATATCTCCTCCTTCTGTTTCGTTGGGCAAGCCAAAGATTTTGATGTTTGACCTTCTTTCCCTGTTTTCCAAGTTATCTACTTTATTGATAAGCTAAGTATTTTACTTAATGTCTCTGAATTTGCCCCTCTCTGAGCCTACCTTCGATGTCACTCAAGAAGTTTCAATAGTTGTTATCTTAGTCTGATGCTGATGAAGCATTTCTTTGAAAACATCTGTTTGCTTTTGACAGTTCTCTTAGATTTTGCAGATTAACCTTAAAATCATCTATTTTCATTGATAATTCTTGTAGTAGTCACCAGTTGTAGTCCCTTTTTTAGTGTTAGTTTAGAATGAGAGTTCTTCAGGTTACTCATTTCCCCAGTTAATAGACTCCAATACAATTTGACAGAAAATTTCTTACAGAAATCCACCAAAACTTGTAGCTTATTTTAGATTATTATCTGACTATTCAAATTGTTTTTGTTAGGGAAAAAAAAAAAATAATTTCCTAAATTTTATACTAGTATATGGAGCTCTAAAAATCTGCTCCCTTCAGTTAGCCATTCAGGCTCTGCCCCTAGACTGCAGTTTTTGATGAGTACAGAAAAGCATGATCTAGGTTTTATGTATATTCAGTATTAGTTTCCTGGAGGTTTTTGTCATCTGGACATGGCTAATGTTTTATGATTTAGTGTGAAGAACGTGGTGTGTAGATGGCCGTGTCATCTAAAAAAAAACAAAAACAAGAAATGATAGAGAGAAGTTGATTGTCTGATGGGGAATTGTTTATATGAAGGACTAAATATAATGGGGAAGGAACTGACCATTTGAGGACTCCTTTGAGCAAAGGATCTTTGAAGGAGGTAAATGGAACATTCTTCACACAGAAAATAGTGATTTATGAGAAACTTGTCAAACCAGTATTGTTGATTCCTTGAGAAAACAGGTAAATTCATAGGTTCATAGATTCATAGGTTGGTACTAGGCTATCAGCCCTAGGGCCTATGCAAGCCTAGCCATAACAATTCCCTGGATATTTCTTCCCACAGTATTTACTTCTCTGGACTTCTGTCTAGCAGGGTGACTGACATGATCCCCAGGGTGAATTTCTTATCTCCCATCCAATCATCAAGGTTCCTTTTGAAGAGGGCCAAGGAGGTGCTCTGTTTGACATGTATGGGCAGTCTATTCCAGAGTATGGGGAGTCTCTGGGTCTGGAACCTATCCCTCCAGCATGTTTTGTTCATTGTGATGACAAGGTTTAGATCCCTGGAGCGTGTGGCTCTGAGGGATTGGGATTTCTTTAAGTGGAGCATGTCCAACAGCTCAGGGTTTGATATGGCCTCATATGTTAAGCAGAGATCACCTCTGAGTAGACAATATGCCACAGAGTATAACTGGAGTTTTTTTAGACAGTCAGCATATGGCATCTGCTTTAGGCCTGTGATTCTTTTAGTGAGGTATTTCTGTGGTCTTTCCAGCTGTTGCAGATGTCTTGTGAGGTACATACCAAACGGGGCATTATACTCTATAATGGGTCTAATGAGGGATGAGTACAGTGGGACAATGACCTCCTTTTTTCTGGGTGAAAAGCCCTTAGTGATGAGGTGTGCCACATAGAAGGATTTCCTGACTGTTGTGGCGATGTAGTTATCGAATGTGAGACCACTGTCCACCTGTGTCCCTATGTCTTTCATCACACTTTCGATGTTTAGTGTCCTGCCACCTATGTGGCAATTCATGGGTACATGTTTTTTTCCAAAGGGGTTAACTATACATTTCTTGGCATTAAGCTTGTGCCCATGGCTCTGGCACCAAGCATCTGTTTCTGTAAGGCCCTTTTGTAGAATATCCACATAATTTGGGGATTCAATAATGGCTCTGATTTTGCAGTCATCTGCAAACTTTGTTAGCCAGAGTCCCTTAGTGTTGGCCTGTACTTCAGAGAAGTAGATGCCAAACAAGAGCGGTTCCAGGACTGAACCCTGAGGTACTCCACTTGTCCCTTGTCTGGAGCTGGATTTGGAGTTGGCTACTTTTACAGTCTGGGTTCTGTCAGTAAGCCAGTTGGCAATTCATCGAGTGACATAGGGATTTATGCCCAGCTTAGTAAGTTTATCTATGATTCCAGAGTGGGAGGATGGTGTTGAAGGCCTTGGCGAGGTCCAGATAGGCTGTGTAGACTGCCTTACCCTCGTCCACAGCTCTGGAGACTGATTCAAAGAAGTCAATCAGATTCAGGAGACAAGATCGGCCCTTCACAAACTCAAACTGGGTGGGGTCCAGTGTTTGAAGGTTGCCAATGTCTTTGTTTATAAGTTCCATGATAATGCGTTCCATGGAGCCTCAGGTGGGCAGTCACATTAAAACTTTTAGTTAGATCTATATATATTGCACCATTCATTGTCCATTGTCCATTCCCATTGGGATGTTATCTGTTAACATCAAGAGGGCAGGGATGGTGCTGGGGTTTGCACAGAATGCATACTGATTTCTGAGTTTCAGGATTTGAACTGATGAACTGAAGTGCAATCAGAGAGTTGTGTACATATTATTTTTTCTAGAAGTCCCATGTGTTGAGAGCATATAGAAATGGGCCTAAAATCAAAGCAGGAGTTGTCTTTCTTTATTTTGGGGCTGACTTAATTAAGACATATTTCCTGGTTTTAGGGATATGTATGACAGAAACACAGTTCTAGATATTCTTAAGTGGGAAGATTATATGTTTAGAACATGATTTGACAACCCACAGTTGTTGTTTATCCCTGTCTAGGGTGTCATTAGGGATTTTATTTTATATGGTTTCAATATTTTTGTTATAACTACTGTGAATGGGAAACATTACAGAGGAGTGTAATAGATCCAAGTTTGAGGGTAGAAAGGTATAGGGGTGGAGAACTTGTTGAATTTAATGAAGAATGCCTCTGAGAAAAGTAACCCTTTGCCAGTTATGTAGGAGTTGCTGAAAGTAGGATTAATTGTTCTTCTACTTCACAATAATCTGGTTTAATTTTGCCCAGAAATTTTGGGTTAATTAAAAAGAATGATATGATGGTTCTGGGAATTTATGGCTTTTTCCCTTCAAATGCTATTTTTGCTGGACAGTACAGGGTAATGAATTATCTGTTTTACTGGTTTCTTTCTGTCATCCATGCTTTATATTTGAGTTGTAGTAGGGATCTAATTCTATTATTTGCCTTCTGTTTTGATTTGGTTTGCAGAGACATGGAATTAAAGGGAAAACTTACTTTAATTTGTTTGAAGGATCATTTTCAGTATATTGGCTTCTGCACTTAAGTCTTGTCTGTTGAGGATTGTGATCCAGTCTGTGTGGGTCAGGATCTTTTGGAAGTTCTGAAGCTGTAGGCATATTTCAGTCTAAATGTTATCCCACTGGCAATGTGCCTTATTGCATTGTTGTTAATTGTGAATGTAATTTTGTAGCGACTGCTGGGAAGGGAGGGAAAATCTTGGAAAAATCTTGTGAGGAATGTTTTTTTTTTCTATAACAAGATCTGAAAGTGAATGACTGCTTGAGTTGAAGTTTGAACAGCAGGTTCAGGGATTACTTGGATTAAGCTAAGGCCAGCTAGCTACTTATTCAAGTTGTCATTAGTTTTCTTGAGTGATTTTAAGTTATATACCCCATATTTAACAATTATTTAATTTGAGAGATGGATTATGTTAGTCTATTAATTAGGTTTTTAACATGTTTTGGAGAGTCACAAAAAACACACCTCGGTGGAACAGAATAATCTCTCTCCAAGAACCACAAGCACAACCAGAAGATGACATAAAATGGTTTAATAATCCAAAATACTAGTCACAACAAACAGTAAGCGCTTTCATCCAAATCGGACTTCCTCAGACTGAATAATGTGTATAAAAACACATGACATTCTGTTAATGATGTAACTTCCTTCTTTTGAGATAGGCAACAAAATCAGATCTATCATTAAGACCAGGTGGATAGCAAGCATTCAATAGTGTATTGGATGAAGTAACAAATGTTATTAAGATTTGATGCAGAAGATGAGGTGGGTTGGAAAGAAAACTTATAGCAGGTCAAATTGAATTCTTGCTATTCACCTGGTCTTAATGATAGATCTGATTTTGTTGCCTATCTCAAAAGAAGGAAGTTACATCATTAACAGAATGTCATGTGTTTTTTAGGTAGTATTTAAGGTACAATGTTTTTATGCACATTATTCAGTCTGAGGAAGTCCGATTTGGATGAAAGTGCTTACTGTTTATTGTGACTAGTATTTTGTTTATTTAATTGTTTTATTTCATCTTCTGGTTGTGCTTATGGTTCTTGGAGAGATATTATTCTGTTCCACCGAGGTGTGTTTTTTGTGACTTTTTCAATATACATGAATGGCCAGGGATGTTCCAGTTTTTTTAACTTTAACTCCAGGAGGTATTTTAACTGATACTCCTAATGGCTCTATTTTATTAAACCAAGAAGGAAGAGCTAATCATTTTGTTGCAGTGCTGTGCCTGCTACAAGCAATGGTAGTGTTTTTTTACGATTTGATGAGGCACTAAAATAGTTGGTTAATGCCTCCTAGTAATCCATTTGAAGGAATACAAGTTTCTAACAATGTTGCTACAACATCTTTCAATTATTATGAAATGTTTGGTCATTTGGAGAAAGATCTACTTAAGCTAAAAATATTGCAATGGGATAATGTTTATTTTGAATGCTGCCTACAAATGCAGAGAGTTTCCAAAAGACTTAGGGTCTCTGTTATGCCAGCTGGTACAGAGTATCCTTCTGACTTTCTTAATAAATGGGTAGAGCTGAACCAAAGAACAGGGCTACAATATGTAGAGATGCTTCTTGAATACAATAAAAATAAAATGGAAGACCTGAATAAAAATATTAGGTCTACATTTTTTAAACTCAAAGATTCCCTTAGTGCAGACAATTTTCAGTCTAAATTGACTGCAGTCCAAACTAAATTGGAGAAAGAGAACAAACTACTCAAAAAACATAAAATCAGCAAGTTTGTTCATGACAAGGCTGACTATGAGGGTGTGACAGTATTCAAATCAGTAGAAGGAGGAGCAGTAGCAAATACGCCAGCAGCTACGTTATCAATGGGTGAGCGCAGTAAGACAGAGACTGTTCAGTTGGGACATAATTTTCCAAGGAAATCAAAAAGAATAGCTCAACGTGGTGAGAATGCAAGTATGTCTCATGAAGAAATGCCAACTAATCCGAGTAATAACACATCTGATAATGTTAATAAGGGTTTTCAGAAGCCCAATTAGAGTCAGCTGGTGAGGGTGTGTCAGTGCAATGGGAAAGAGAACAGAGCATGGGCAGAAAAAAAGCAGCACCCAGCAACAATATACAGAGCAATGTCAAAAAGAAATTCTCCAAACAATGAGCACACAAGGTACTGTAGACACAGCTTTTCTTATAATTAACTTATCTATTGTTTCTATTAATCAACAGCTCTGTCAAGTGCTGCAAAAAGGGTGGAATTATGTCACTTCGAAAAGGGCAGATAAATGCAATACCATCAATGCGTTGAGAGAATATGTTAGGAAGTTACATTTCAAGTTATTATTTCCTAATTCTGGCCAACAGCAAGCAAGTTTTGTACAACCGAGTGTTTACAATCCTCCATTAAAAAAGGAGTTGGAATTATTTCTTATGTTATGTAAGCAGCAGATCACTGAGTTATTTAATAATAAAGCTCAATTTAAGTATTTTAATCTAACTATTAAGCAGAAAGAAATATTGAATGATTTGTTAAATAATGAAGGCTTTTTATTTATTAAGGCAGACAAGAGAAATGCTTTAGTTGTTTTAAATAAGAATATGTATGTTAATAAAATGTAAGAATGCTATTGGATGTAACTTTTTATAAGAAAGTTTCTTTTGCAGAAATAAAAAAACAATATATGTATAGAGATGGGCAAATAGAGGAATGGTGTATGACTGGACGCACAACTGACCAAATTGGGCGTTACTTGAGACTACAAGCTCCTAAAATAAGTAGAATATTTTGTCAGCCTAAAATTGATAAGGGTTTGGATAATCCGCTGATGCGCCCGATTCTAAGAAGTAGCAGGAGCAACACAGACACATTGGCCATTTTTGTAGATAAACATCTGCAAGCCACGGTACTTCTGCAAACCACTGTACTTCTGCAACCCGCGGTACTTCTGCAACCCATGGTAATTCTGCAACCCATGGTACTTCTGCAACCCATGGTATTTCTGCAACCCACGGTACTTCTGCAATCCATGGTACTTCTGCAACCCACAGTACTTCTGCAACCCACGGTACTTCTGCAATCCACGGTACTTCTGCAACCCACAGTACTTCTCCAACCCACTGTACTTCTGCAACCCATGGTACTTCTGCAACCCGCGGTACTTCTGCAACCCATGATACTTCTACAACCCATGGTATTTCTGCAACCCACGGTACTTCTGCAACCCACAGTACTTCTGCAACCCATGGTACTTCTGCAACCCATGGTGCTTCTGCAACCCACTGTACTTCTGCAACCCATGGTACTTCTGCAACCCATGGTACTTCTGCAATCCATGGTCCTTCTGCAACCCACGGTAATTCTGCAACCCACGGTACTTCTGCAACTTATGGTACTTCTTCAACCCACGGTACTTCTGCAAACCATGGTAATTCTGCAACCCATGGTACTTCTGCAAACCATGGTACTTCTGCAACCCATGGTATTTCTGCAACCCATGGTACTTCTGCAACCCACAGTATTTCTGCAACCCATGGTACTTCTGCAACCCGTGGTACTTCTGCAACCCGTGGTACTTCTGCAACCCATGGTACTTCTGCAACCCACGGTACTTCTGCAACCCATGGTACTCCTGCAACCCACGGTACTTCTGCAACCCATGGTACTTCTGCAACCCATGGTACTTCTGAAGCCCATGGTATTTCTGCAACCCATGGCATTTCTGCAACCCATGGTATTTCTGCAACCAATGGTATTAGCCAATGAAGCTAATATTCCAGATTCATTTCATTTTAAAAATAAAATCAAGGAGCTAAAAGTTAGGGATGATGATTATTTGGTCACCCTTGATATCAAGTCTCTGTATACGGTCATTCCAAATATTGAAGGAATGGAAACAGATTTGAATTGATGAGGGCTCACAAACTTTCCTGTGAGATGATTAACCTTGTGATGGAAATGCTTGATTTGATTTTGAGTTACAACTATTTTGAATTTAATAAAAATTTCTACAAACAAATCAATGGCGTAGCTATGAGTGCAGCAATGGCCCCTAGCTATGCAAATATTTTCACACAAGGATGCGAAAGATGTTATATCTACGAAACTATGTATATGAACAATATTTTGTTCTATAAATGTTTTATTGATGATGCGTTTTTAATTTGGAGAGGGGATGGCATTCATTTGTTTATTTCTTATTTGAATGAAGTAAGTTCTTATTTAAAGTTTACCTCTAGTATAGACAGAGTATTAATTTTTTGGATTTAAATATTTATAAAGAAGGAGAATGTCTTTGCACATCTATATATAAAAAGGAGGTCCAAAATAATGCTTATTTGCATTATGATAGTTTGCACCCCAAAAAGACCAAGAACAACATTATCAAAAGTCAGTTGAAAAGAACAGATTTGTTAACTGATAAAGAAGCTGGTTTTACAAGAGAAAGTGAGTCTCTTTGTGCTAAATTTGTTAATAGAGGATACCCACAAAATTAGTGGTTGAAGCCCTAGAAGAGAGCAGATTATTGAGAAATAATCAGAATGTTGTTACCAATGTTAAAGCTATGTCTAGTGATTATGTCACATCTATGCAGATAAAAAATAGTATAGATGCAACATCGATTAAAAGTATTATTATGAATAATTGGAAACTGTTACAATCTGATGTAGAGATAGCTAGGGCTATGGGTGAAAAAACGGTATTTGTGCAGAAGAAAGGTAAAAGCTTCAAAAATATGTTTGAAGCCAAATTGAATTCCCCACTTACCTTAAAAATAGTGTTACTAATCCAGGAATGTATAAATGTTTTAATTGCAGCATGTGCAGATTTTAATGACAGACATCATTGAGCTAAAAGTGGGTGGATACACCATCAAAATAGAAGGAAGATATAATTGCAAATCTAAGTTTATTGTTTATTTAGTATTATGTATGTGCTGTGATTCCTTCTATGTGGGGCGTACTACAAGGCAACTTAATAGACGAATATATGAGCATAGATATACTGTCCTTACAAAAGATGATAAAAATGCACTTAGTAAACATTATAAAAATAACATAAGATGTCATGTAGATTTTAGATTTGTTGTATTGGATGAAGTAACAAATGTTATTAACAGATCTGATGCAGAAGATGAAGTGGGTTGGTGAGAATATTTATAGCAGGTCAAATTGAATTCTTGCTATCCACCTGGTCTTAATGATAGATCTGATTTTGTTGCCTATCTCAAAAGAAGGAAGTTACATCATTAACGGAATGTCATGTGTTTTTAGGTAGTATTTAAGGTACAATGTTTTTATATACATTATTCAGTCCGAGGAAGTCCGATTTGGATGAAAGCGCTTACTGTTTGTTGTGGCTAGTATTTTGGATTATTAAATCGTTTTATTTCATCTTCTGGCTGTGCTTGTGGTTCTTGGAGAGAAAATGTTTTAGAGAGTATGAAGAAGGAAGATAAACTGAATGCAGTATATAAAATCAGCCCTTTCAGACTGAGGTATTTGTATGACTAGCCAGTTAGAACCAAACTCATTTTGCTTGTGAGTTTGTCTTTAACTGCCGATAGGATTAGTATAGGATCATGTTTCTACTTCCAGTTATAGTCCATGCTCTGCAGTTAAAAATGTAGTTGTAACCTGGCAAATATAAACGGAAGGAGGGAGCATAATTTTTAATCCATGATATAGTGATTGCTATAATGTCAAAAAATGTGTTTTCAGGTTAAGTGCCAAGTTGTTTTAAATGATTTGTCATTCATCCTATGTTAAGCTTTATTTTTTCATCCTATGTTAAGCTTTATTTTTAATAATCTCTGCATTATTAAACAGTCTACATTTTTAATTGAAACTGAGGTTATCCTGACTTGTATTGCCTTAAAGGACAAGTAACAATGTACTTAAATGTAATTTAAATAGATATTCTTGCCAGGTATATAGTTGAGAGTGTTTTTTTTTTTTGAAGTGGGTGTAAGTGGGGAGATTCGGCAGTTAGTGGTGGTAGATGGTGCCTATTGAGAGAAACAGAGCATGAGAGAGAGACTGAGAGGTGAAGATTTGGGCATTATATCTGTGACTTGTGGTGGTATGGTTGCAGTAGAGCTAAGTATTTCTGCTTATGAGTAGATCTGAAAAGGGGCATTAAGAGCATGTGAGGATATGGAGTAAATATGTCCAATTTTTTTTTGTAAAATTAGATTAAGCAGTATGAGGGGAGAAATTGTATATTTTGAATATTTTTAGTCAGTATGTGCAAAGTAACAGTTACATTTGCTGTTGTATGTATATTGTAATATTGACTGTCTGAGAAAGAAGGATTTGGATATGAATATAAATGTATGGACCCACTAATTGTAAATGAAGCAGTGCCTTACCCAGCACTGGTCATTCTGGTGTAACACCTGCAGTAGTGTGTTACCCATCACTGGACAGTCTGGTTACACCTGCAGTATACTCACTGCACCCATCCACTGGTCATTCTGGTATAACACCTGCAATACACTCACTGCACCCATCCACTGGTCATTCTGGTATAACACCTGCAATACACGCACTCCACCCATCAACTGGTCATTCTGGTAAAATATCTGCAGTAGTGCATTACCCATCACTGGTCAGTCTAGTACAATACCAGCAGTGGTGCCATACACATCACTGGTCAGTCTGGTATAACACCTGCAGTACATTCACTGCATTCATCCACTGGTCAGTCTGTTACAACACCTGCAAAACACTCACTCCACCCAACATTGGTCAGTTTGGTACAACACCTGCAGTAGTGTTCTACCTACCACTGGTCAGTGTGGTATAACACTTGCAGTACTATTCTTGCACCCAATCACTGGTCAGTTTGGTGCAACATGTGAAATACTCTCATTGCAGCCACCCATTGATCAGTCTGGTAAAACATCTGCAGAACTACTGCTGTTATTTGAATCCATTGGTCAGTTCTGTCAAGCACTTGCAGTAATGCTGCAACCATTGACTGGTCAGTCTGGTACAACACCTGTAATACTGCTGCTACTGCATGCATCCACTGGTCATTCTGGTACAGGTTTTGCAGTATGCTGCACACATCAACCTGTCAGTCTGGTTCAACATTGGTACTATTGCTGTTTCACTGTACCTATCCACTGGTCAGTGTTATACAAGTGATGCAGTAATGTGGGTACACCCATCCCTAGGTCAGTGTGATATAGCACCTGTAGCACTACAGCTATCAAATGGTCATGCACCTAAAACACTTTCAGTATTGCTACTGCACCCATTCACTAGTCATTCTGGTATAATGCATGCAATATTAATGCTTCCGCCATCTACTGGTCATTCTGGTAAAAGGCCTGCTGTATTGCTACTATTGACACATCCACTGGTAATTCTGGAACAACAGCTGCAGTACTGCTGCTACATTTGTCCACTGGTAAGTGTCATACAATGCATGCGGTACTAATGCTGCAACCATCAACTGGTCAGGCTGGTACAACACCTGCAGTACTGCTTCTACACCCATCCTGTAGTCATTCTGCTACAATGACTGCAGTAACATTCTTGCATCCATCCACTGGTCGGTCTGGTATAACACTTGTATTACTACGTCACCCATTCACTGGTCAGTTTGATATAACACCTGCAGGAATTCTGCTACTGTACTCATCCAATGGTCAGTTTACTTGAACATGTAAAATACTCTCACTGCAGCCACCCACTGATCAGTCTGTTACAAAAGCTGCAGTCCTGCTGCTACATTTGTCCACTGGTAAGTGTCATACAATGCATGCGGTACTAATGCTGCAACCAACAACTGGTCAGGCTGGCACAGCACCTGCAGTACTACATCTATGCCCATCCACTGGTCATTCTGCTACAATGACTGCAGTAACATTCCTGCATCCATCCACTGGTCAGAATGGTATAACACCTGCAGTACTGATGATTCATCCATCCATCTGTCAGTGCAGTACAACATCTCCAGTAATGCTTCTTTATCCATCCATTGGTCAGTCCTGTACAACATCTGTAATACTGTTGCTGCACCCACTCACTGGTCAGTTTGGTGCAACATGTAAAATACTGTCACTGCAGCCATACACTGATCAGTCTGCCACCCCTGCAGTACTGCTGCTATATCCATCCACTGGTCAATCTGGTACAGCACCCACAGTACTGGTTCTGCATGCATCCACTGGTCAGTCTGCTTAAATACCTGCAGTACTGCTGTTTTACCCATCCACTGATCAGTCTGGTACAATATCTGTAGTACTGTTGCTGCACCCATTCACTCATCAAGTGTGGTACAACACCTATAGTAATAATGCCATATCCATCCAGCTATCACTCTGGTAGAACACCTGCAGTATGGCTGATTCAGCTATCTACTGGCCAGTCTAGTTCAACGCCTACAGTACAGTTTCTACCCAATTCACTAGTAAATCTGGTAATAGAACTGCAGTTCCTTGCCACTAATCAGTGTGGTAAAACACTTGCATTACTGCTGCTAAACCCATCCATTGTTCAGTCTGGTACAACACCTGTACTACTGCTTCATCCATCCATTGGCCAGTCTGGTATAACACCTGTAGTACTGCTACACCCATCCACGGGTCACTTTGGTACAACATCTGTAGCACTGCTTCATCCAACAACTGGTCAGTCTGGTACAGTTCCCTCACTGGTTTTCCACCCATCCACAGGTCAGACTGGTACAACTTATGCAGTCCTGATAGAACCCCTTTGGTGAGTGTGATACAATATGCATAGTAGTGCAGCTGACCCATCTACAGGTCAGTCTCCAAAAACACCTGCAGTATTGCTACTGCACCTTTCCACTGATCATTTTGGTACAATGCATGCAGCATTAATGCTTCAACCATTTACTGGTCATTTTGGTAAAAGACCTTTAGTTCTGCTGCTACTGACACATTCACTGGCATCCTGGTATACCACCTGCAGTACTGCTGCTGTACTAATCCACTAGTCTGTGTGGTACAATGCATGCAGTACTAATGCTGTACCCATCCACTGATCAGTGTAGTACACCACCTGCAGTACTGCTGAACACATCCATCGGTCACTCTGGTACAACAGCACCAGTACTGGAGACACACCCATCCACAGGTCATACTGGTACACCCATGCAGTCATGAAGATACATGCATCCTTTGGTCAGCATGATATAACACCTGAAGTGCTGCAGCTGACCCATCAACTGGACTCTAAACTGGTCCCCTAAAACACCTGCAGTACTGTTGCTGCCCCCTTCCACTGATCATTCTGGTGCAGTGCATAATGCTTCAACCATCTACTGGTCATTCTGGTAAAATACCTGCAGTATTGCTGCTAGTGACAAATCAGCTGGTCATTCTGGTACAGCCCAAGCAGTCTTACTGTTAAACTTATCCACTGGTCAGTGTCATACAATGCATGCAGTACTAATGCTGCAGCCATACCTGGTCATTCTAGTACAGCACCTGCAGTACTGCTGCTGCATCCATTCATTGGTCAGTCTGGTACATCATATGCAGTACGTGTGCTGCAATCATGCACTGGTTAGTCTGGTACAGCAGCTGTTCTTCTGCTCCTGTATCCATTCACTGGTCATTTTGCTACAATAACTGCAGTACCACTGCTGCACCTATCCACTAGTCAGTGTGTTACATCATATGCAGTACGTGTGCTGCAATCATGCACAGGTCAGTCTGGTACAATGTCTGCAGTATGGCTGATACACTCATCTACTGAACAGCCTGATACACTGCAGGCAGTATTTCTGCTGCAACTATCCACTGGTCAGTTTGGTACAACACCTGCAGTACTGCTGTTGCCCTTATTTACTGCTTAGTTTTTTGATCACTTCTATCTTCATTCAAGAGCAATACCTTATTTTTGAAATGCTCTCTTTGAGATATCTAGACCCTCTGCTCTGCAGGGAAAAAGCCAGTCTTTCATACTAGAGAACTATGACCTGTGATTTTTGGGGTGATGATTTCCATCCCCCTACCTCATACTCAGCACTGAATCTCACTTTTGGGGTGATGATTTCCATTCCCCTACCTCATACTCAGCACTGAATCTCATTTTTGGGGTGATGATTTCCATCCCACTACCTCATACTCAGCATTGAATCTCATTTTTGGGGTGATGATTTCCATCCCACTACCTCATACACAGCACTGAATCTCATTTTTTGGGTGATGATTTCCATCCCACTACCTCATACTCGGCACTGAATCTCTCCACTGCATATTGGAGTTCACACTTACTTGAGGCTAAGAGGAATATTTAATTGATAAGCATCAAAAATTCAGGTGTATATTACATGAATGAGTGCTCAAAATGTCGAGTACAAGACACTCAACATACTTTGATCGGACGTTCATGTAATTGGAGACTCCAAATGTTGAAATTTGGAGTTCTGAAATGTTTTAGTCTGCCTTCCTAGTGAGTGTAGAGTGTAATGTAAACATGCTACACTGTTTGGAATGGCTTTGTAAGAGGCTGCTTTATTTAATATACCAACTCTGAGATCGTTGTACACTGGGGAAAGCGCAATTTCCCGATAATCGCTTGTGTCCGAAGTTGCTTTGCGATTACCGGAAAATTGCCCTTTCCCCAATGTACAGCAATCTCAGAGTTGGTATATTTAGTTAGGAGGTGTGGGGGGCACAATCCCTATGGGGGGGTGAAGCCCCCCACTTTGTTTTAAATGTATGTGTGTTTGTGTAAGTGTTTGAGTGATGTGAGTGTGTAGGGGTGTGTATCAATTGGTTGTATGTGTGTGTGTTGTATGTTAGGTGTTTGTGTAAGTGTGTGAGTGATGTGAGTGTGTAGGGGTGTGTATCACTTGGTTGTATGTGTGTGTGTTGTATGTTAGGTGTGGGACAAACAACATCTTTAGATTTTGTATTTTTCAGTGTTTTTAGGATTCCATGACATGACTGAGTGATCAAAGTGTGGCGAGTATGTTGTACTCAACATTTTGATCACTCGTTCATGTAATATAGACCCAAAAATTCAACCCTCACATCCTCAAACTGGATGTTTTCCACACCTTGCCTGCAACTTGATATGAAGTCCATAGAAATTAAAACAGGAAGGGAGACAAGACACTCCCTTTGTGGAGTGCTATGCCTACCTTCATCATGTTTAACACAACACTGAGAACGAGACCGAGTTCTCACCTCTCCACTACAGACACCGAGTAACAGACAAAAAGGCCTCTGGGACCTTATCATTTTGTAGCACTTCACACAAGTTATTTCTTGTTACAGGGACATTTCCATTCTACAAATCCACAAAACACATGCACAGAGTACTGGCAAACCACAAAGCTACATGAGTCATGTAACAGCTGTCCAAGGATACAAAGATGATCCCATGCTGCATGACCAGGAGGCAATCTGTATTGTTCATTCTAAATCAAAGGATACTTTCTAGCACATTTGTACATTCTTCCTCTGAAAGTCTAAAGATTATGATGCGTCTATAACTGAAACATGCCTTTCTGCTCCCTTTGTGATCATGAAGATGACTACTATTCTTTATCATTTGAGAGGCACTATCCTAACCTTTCCTGTAACATTGAAAAGGCATGTTAACCATGACACCTCAACAATGTCCAGTGGTTTAAAACTCCCAGACGTATATCAACCACAACGTAGAATTACTAAATATATGTATGTGAATTGCCATATCACAATGAGCTTAGAACACTCAGCATTAGTGTATGTGTTTCTGGCAGTGTCATAAAAGAATGAGATTAGAACAGTCTACATCTTAGAAGTGTCTGAAGATATCATAACGCAAAGAAGTTAGACACCCATCATCATCAAACATGTATTGAGTAATGCCATAAGGCAGTAAGGCTAGAATGCTCAGCACCACTGGGCACGTCATGAAATGTCATAACACAAAGAGGTTAGGAATCTAAGTGTCAGTGAACATGTGTCTGGTAATGTCAGCGCTAAAGGAGTGTAGAATATAATTCATAGATTCATAGGTTCATAGGAGATTACTAGGCTAATGGCTTAAGAGGCTTTACAGGCCTAACCAATATAACCCAATTTTACCCAATAAATGGCCCACAGGGGCAATAGGATGGCATGAATTTGTGCCTACACATTGAGTATCTTACAGATTGCCTCTGTTGATAAGAAACACTGGCACTATCCCAGGTGTGATTTTGTGAGTCCCCATCCATTGATCTAAACTGCATTTGAAGAGGGCCATGGAAGGGCTCTCCTTAATGTGAATAGGAAACCTGTTCCAAAGAAGAGGAAATCTCTGAGACACATACCTGTCTCTCCAGCATGTTTTGTTTGAGTTGCTAAGTTTAGATCCCTACATCAGGTGACTCCTATACTGTTTAACTTGTGGATGTGTAGCAGCTCTATCAGGGCTGGATTTGTGAGTGTTTTGTAGGTCAGGCATAGGTCACCGCTTATTAGTCAGTAGGAGACAAAGTAAATGGAGAGGGCTTTTATTGTATCCACATAGGATATGTTGTTTACACCCTGTATTTTCTTTGTGAGGAACCGCTGAGGTCGATCCAGCTACTTTAAGTACCAAGTCAAGTACATGCCAAATGGCACACTGCACTCAATTATTGGTCTAGTGAGGGCTGAGTACAGCAGGACTATAATTTCCTTGGATCTGGATGCCATACTTTTACTTATAACTTTTACCACATAGAAAGACTTCCTCACCACTGTGGACACATGACAGTCAAAGTTTAGGCTACTATCTATATATGTACCTAGATTTTTCACCCCTGAGTCTACTCATTGTGGTGTGCTATTGATGTTGTAATTTGCAGGGGTATTTGATTTCCCAAAGTGTATGATAATGCGTTTGGGTTACATTTAGGTTTAGGCTATGGTTCTGACACTAATCATTTGTCTTGTCTAGACTCTCCTAAAGGATATTGATATCACTGGGGGATGCAGTGATTGCCCCCAGCTTGCAGTCATGTGCTAACCTTGTCTTCCAGAGTACTTCCACATTACCCTTGATTTCAGAGGAGTATATTCCAAACAGGAGTGGTCCCAGCACTAAGCCCTGTGGTATGCCACTAGTAACTAGCCTCTTACTGGATCTGGATTCAACCACTTTAATCACGTGTCCTCCTGTCTATGAGCCAATTGGCTATCCATCTGGTGACATAAAGATTTATGCCAAGTTTTGTGAGTTTATTTATAATACCAGAGTGGGGAATTATGTGAAATGCCTTGGCCAGGTTGAGGTAGGCAGTATGTACTTTTTTCCCTTATCTGTGGCCTTAGTGACTTTCTCAATGAAATCCACCAGATTCAATAGGCATGAACTCCCCTTGACAAAGCCGAACCGGGTCAGGCCCAGTGTTTTGGAGGCTTCCTATGTCATTATTTATCAGGGTCATGATTATTCTTTCCATGGCATTACATGTAAGACTAGTCAAACTTATGGGCCTTTAATTTCCTGGGTCAGGAGATAGTCTCCTTTTATGAAAAGGGATGACTATTGCTGTCCTCCATTCTATCGGGACAGAGCCAGCCTAGAGACTGTGGTTAAATAGAGATCATAATGGGCCTGATAAGTCCTGATTTAAGCTATTTAGGAGGCAACCTGTTATATAGTCAGGCCCCAATGAAGCCATGCTTTTAGCTTCAGAGAGTGCAGTGGCAGCATGTGATTTGGTGTTAATTGGTTGTGGAGTGATGGAGGGTATTTCTTGGGGTGAACTGGGGGAGATAGGAAGGTAAAATATGAGCTGAATATGTCAGCCAGCAGATTTGGTATATCTTCTAGCTGAGGACAGGTGATGCCATCAATAATCAATTCCATACAT
The DNA here is from genome assembly GCF_019279795.1 of Protopterus annectens. NCBI lineage: Eukaryota > Metazoa > Chordata > Ceratodontiformes > Protopteridae > Protopterus > Protopterus annectens. The sequence continues at coordinate 49,783,098 of NC_056739.1, forward strand.
TGTTGGGTGTTGCCATTAAGCCTGTGGAGATAATTGAAAAATGCGTAATGGATGTCCTTAGCTTTGAAGACTATTTTTCTGCTCTCAGAGACTTGACTAGTTCCCTGATTTCTTTGTTTAGACTAATGAGGGACTCATTGCTCTATTGTGTGCATTCCCTTTTACTTCTCAACAGGATTTTCTTTCTTTTGCTACACAATCTGTTAATACCAGGGGTCAACTAGGGAGGCTGTTTTTTGCAGTTTTACCTGAGTTAATTTCAGATCACATAGCAATATATCTTAGAATAGGGGAAGACAGAAAAACAACAAAGGAGGGAAAATGGATAATGAGATTAACTGCAGACTTTAAAAAAGAAGAAAAGAAAAAAGTATAAAGATTATATGACAATGAGACTATTTTGGGCGTGTTGTGTTAATACAGCTCACAGCAGAATTTCCGGTTCCTCATTCCGTTCTCTTCTCGGTGCCTTCATGAGTTGTTGCATGTGTGTGTGTCCTGTGGGCGTGTGTTGTCCCACTCGGTTTCCTCTTTCCTCAAAGAGAACATGCATCTGGCGTTTTTTCTCCCCGGCCTCGCTGAAAAACAGGCCTGTGGGAACCTCGTCGGACATTCCCAGTCAACAAATGATAAATAAATAAATAAATAAAATAAATAAATTTTATAAAATCTGGGCACAGTGGTGGATAGTGTAAAATAAGAAGTCTAAAAATATCTTTAGAAATGGGAAGAAGAATAAAAAGAAATAAGATGAAATACAAATATATTTTACAGCATTATGAAAAAAAGATACAAAAAGGAACTGGCAAAATAAGGGAAATAGAAGTAATAGATGTATACAAAGAAAAGATAAAAAAGTGAAAATGATGTTGCGTTGGCAACTATTTATTTCTGAAAAGAAAGAATGACGAGGTGTCCCCTTATTAAGGAAAGTAAAAATGAGAGAAGGAGGAACAGATGCCATCTTAGATGGCAACGCAGACATAAAATACAAACATGAGCATATTACTTAGAGAAAATATATGAAGAAAATAGGACATGAATGGACAAGAAGAATGGAAAGTGAAAACAATCTGAAAAAGTAAAGTAGTATTTTTAGAAAATTATATAACAATAAAAGAAATAGAGAATATAAGAATTAATCAATGCCAGGATTACATGGTATAAGTTATTAGTATTATAAGGAAATGAATAGAGATGAAAGAGGATTAAAAACAATATATTAATGAATGGATTGAAGGAAGGTACACAGGAAGAAGACATGATAGAGTGATCAAATTTATATGGATAATGAATAAAAGAAAACTTATTAAAAACTGAAGGCCTGCAACATTACAAAATGCTGATTATAAAATATTTATGCAAATTCTACAAAAAGGAGGGAGAAAGTATTGGATAAGTTAGCAGAAGAAGGACTTGAGTTAAAAGAAAGAGATGCTAATTATAGTGAAAGAAGTAAAACAGATTCATAGGTGTTTACTATGCTAACAACCACAAGGGCCTTTTTAAGCCTAGCCATGCATCTCAAATCTCTGACAAGTTCTGATACCCTTGATAAGTGTAAGCATTGGCCTGGGAGATGAAACATTTACAGGTTGCTAGTGTCATTTAGAGACATAGGTGCGAAACCACGGATGGATTTCCTGTTTCCCATCCAATTGCCCAAGTTGCACTTGAATTGGGTTAGGGAGGAACTCTGCTTCACATGGATGGAGAGCCTGTTCCATAGATGGGGCAGTCTCTGGGATACATACCTGTCTCTCCAGGAGGTCCTATTTATATCACAGGCAAGGTTTAAATCTTTTGACTGGGTATTTCTGGTGCTGTTTGTTTTGTGGATATGCAGGAGGTCCATCAGAGTGGGGTCTGATAATGCTCTGTATGCCAGGTATAGCTCTCCCTCAAAAGCCTGTAGGAGACAGAATACAGGGACAGAGCCTTGATACTGAAAGAAAATAAAGAGGTAAGATCACTAGCCTGTGATGTAGCTAAAGCCTTTAATAAAGTGAGCCATCATGCAATGCGGCAGACTTTATATGGAACAGGAGAAAAATATTATTCTAATTAAAAAGTTATGAAAATTCATGGGTACCAGCGATGATAAATGAATGGATGGGAATAAGTATTACCTCATTATCACAATGGTGTTTGTAATGTCACGCCTCGAGCAGCCTACACACACATTTATTTTAATTCCAGAGCATTTTCTGAAAACAAAAATAAATAAAAGGCATAAGACAAACAAATGGAAATATTTTATGAGATTAGAACTCTTAGCATCACTGACCTTGTCTGATAACGTCATAATACAACAACATACACTGCACTGAATCGATGAACATGTGATGTCATAATCCAGTAAGGTTAGCACACTCAACATTATAGAAAAAGGGTTTGATAATGTGATATTATAACTGCGATAAGAATAGCTAGCATTACCAAGCATATGCCTGCTGATGTCATATTACAATAAACATATGTCTGGTGATGTCATATTACAGTTACATTAGTTTAGTCTGCATCAATGAACATGTAATGTCATAACACAATGAGATATGAACATTCAGTGAGATATGAACACTCAAAATCACTGAACATGTCAAGTAACATCAGAAGGCAATGAGGTTTGCTAACCATACATCATTGAATATGTGTCTGATAATGCAAATACACAATGTGGTTAGAACACCCAGCATGACAAGACATGCACCAGCTGGTGTCTTAACACAATGAGGTTAGCACACACAACACCACTGAACATGGACTGGGTAGTATCATAAAACAATGGAGTAAGAACTCTCAGCAGCAAACAGCATATTTTGTAAACTCATTAAACAGTGAGTTTGATCACCAGCATTTCTGAACATGAGTCTAATAATGTCTTAAATCAGTGCAGTTAGAACACTCAGCCTCACATAATATGTGTGTGGTAATGTCATAGTACAAAGATGTCAGAAGACTCACAGTCAATGGGCATATGATGTCATAACACTATGATGTCAGAAGACTCTCAATCAATGGTTATATGATGTCATAATACTATGAGGATAAAACACCCAGCATCACTGAACAAGTCAGATACCACTGTAATACTATGAGGGCACTGAACATGTGTCTGATAATGTCAAAGGTGAGTATGATTAGAACACTCAATATGCCTGGACAACTGTCTGCTGAACTCATAACAGAATGAAATTAGCACACACATCATCCCTGGGTTATACTGATTATGTCATAAAACATTAACATTGAGAGACACACATCATTGAGTATATGTTTGTTTCTATGATGAAACACAATGTACACAAAGAATTACCAAACACATACCTGGTGATATCATAATTCAATAACACTAAAATGAAATCACTGAGTGTGTCTGTTTATTATATAACATGTGCTATGACACTTTACTGGTGGAGGCAAGACTCTTTCAACCTAAATTAAGCCTAGAGAGGTTGTCAATGACACTTGCACCATGCCTACTGCACAGTGTAAAGGCCCTACACATAAAACTACTTAAACTGAGGCACTTACAGCTAACCTTCCTAAAATGCTAAGACCCCCTGCACAATACAATAAAAGAAAGGGTCCTCAGCCATCACATAAGCACTGTGGTAAAACACCACCCACAGCTACATATAGTAAAACTGTATATAATGCCTTCATTGCTAAGCCCTTAAGGCAAACCAGCACACAGTCAAATTTTCTTTATATTGGTGATGTCCCCCTCACTAGACAGAGTAAGGAGGGAGTCACAGTTAGCTGCCTTTTTGGGACTAGGATCCATCAATTCACACAGGCACTCAGGTCACTGAACAACAGGTGCCAGTATACCTCTGTCGTAGTCCATGTGGGTGTTCATGACCTGAGACATGTGTCCCTGGACTATATGAAGTGAGACATGATTGAGCTCACTGGTTATGTATCTCAGGCAGGTATGAGCCTAGTACTGAGCAGCATACCACCTTCTGCAAGGATGATGCCACATTAGCAACATAAAATGATTGGCTTATCTTTGGATGTCAGTCCAGAGGGGTACAATAGCTGACAGCCTGGGAAGACACGGTTGACTGACCACGCTGCTTTGCCAGTGATGGTCAGCACTTATCCACTCTAGGCTTTCAGATATTGGCAAAGATGTTTCCAACTCCCTAGTTCCTTTTTAGGCAATGCCAAACTGATAAACCTAATGACTTAACTGAGCTTATGAGGCAATACCTAAAGGCGGTACTGCTCAATGCTAGAATTCTTAACAAGAAACTCCAATCCCTGCAGGCCTTCCTCTCTCTGGAAAGTGTAGACATCTATGTAGTAATGGAGACATGGTTTAAAGTCACTGACAGTATCCTAGCAATGCAAGGTTTTAATGGCTTTCACACCTTTAGACCAGCTGCTGCACATGACGAAATTAAAGGTGGAGGAGTCTCAGTCTGCATTACAACCATCCTCACATCCAGGCTAGGTAAAGTGTATGACCCACTGGGACTCATACAAGTGCAACTCACCATAAACAGGGTGTTGTACCATATCATTGCAAAATATGGGTTGCCTTCCATGTCCTAGAAAACCCATACTACCAACCTCAATATACTCGAGTCCTTCACCATTCAACCCAATATGATATTCATGGGGGATCTCTAATACACCACTATAGATTTGGACTCTTACACTAATGCACAAGCCCATTGATTCCAAAACTTAGTTAATACCAACATCCTGGAACAGTTGGTCCATTATCCTACCAGAGGTACAAACATCTTTGACCTTGTATTCACTAAGATGGAGGGGCCAGAGTTCCTCACCACTTGTACTATCTTCATTCATCAGATCTGACCATAAGGCAGTATTATTTTTAATTAAAAAATTAAACCCTGCGACCCCACAAAACCAAAAACCTTGAGGAACTATTCTAAGATTAAATTCTCTCTACTAAGCAACATCTTGGCTAAATTCTAAGCACCTGAAAACCCAGTAAATACCATAAAATACACTGAGATATTTACAAAGTCTCTATACAGACATATTAATAGCTGTATAGATTGAGCTGTGCCCACTCATATTAAGAATAAGACAAACTCAAAAGACAAGCCCACCTGGTGGAATCACACTATCAATTGGTTATACAGCTAAAGAAAAAAATCTTAGTCAAGCATAGGAGGAACAAAGCCCTACATACTAAAAGCCCCTGACCCAATTTAAACAGGCAGCTAAGGGGGTTAATTAATACTTCAAAGGTTAAATTTGAAGAAAAAAATATAGCTTCTCGGGCAAAGGACAACAACAAAGCTTTCTACAGCTACTTCCGTAACCACAGAGGAAATACACAGCAATGTGCAGAACTTATGGTAAATGGCATCACCTACATGAACCAGAGGCCATTGCCAACCTTATGGCTGCCAGGTTCAGCTCAAATCCCCCTCCCAGTAGTCCAAGGGAAATATCACATAACATAATCCCCCAAACCATTAATACAGAACAGGTCATTAATGCAATCTCCAAGGTCAAAAAGAGTGCATTGATGGGCTCAGATAACATCCTGGGATGTTTAATAAAAAGCATAAATCATGACTCTCTTGTCCACTTGAATCACTTTCCAACTGGACCCTTCAGTCAGGTTTTGTGCCAAAGGAATGGAAGATGACTACAGTTATTCCCCTGCACAAAAGTGGTCCAAAGACAGATGCAAGTAAGTACAGGCCCGAACTACAGGCACGTAAGCCTTACCAGCCTCATACATAAAGCTATAAAAAGAATCAAGGCCGTGATAAATGGCACAGGTAACCTGTAAACACTGTACCCCTCAGAGTCTGGCTCTGTTAAAGGAACGCCATGCCTATTCAGTTTGGGGGGGCTTTTTCAAGAGGGTCACAAAACATTGGGTGCAGGTAAGACTGTACACACAGCTTACCTTGACCTGGCCAAGGCTTTTAATACAATACCTCACTCAGACATTATAGACAGCTCAATAATTTTGGTATAAACCCTTTTATCTCACACTGGATAGACAACTGGCTCACTGATAGGACCCAGGAAGTCAAAATAGGTGAGGCCTCCTCCACCAAGAGGCAAGTCACTAGCAGAGTCAATCAGGGCTTGGTACTGGGCCTACTCCCTTTTGGTATCAATTTCTCTGAAATGGAAGTTAATGCTGAAGGTTTGTGGCTGACTAAGTAGATGATTGCAACCTGGGGTTATCATCAATTCCCCTGCAGACACTAGTATTCTTAAAGAAGGTCCATCTCTGACTAATAAATGGTGCCAAAGGCATGGTCTTAAACTCAGTGCTGAGAAATGCATAATTCTACCCTTTGGGAAATCAAACATCCTGGCTAATTACCATGTTGATAATATACCCCTAAGAGTTGTCCGAGTTGTCAGGGATCAGGATACACACGTAGACAGTAGCCTTACCTTCAACCCCCACATGGCCATAGTAGTGAAGAAAACTTTTTATGTTGCATAACTTATAAATAAGGGCATGACATCTAGGTCCAGAGAGGTCATTATCCCACTATACAATGCCCTTATCGGACCAATCAGAGAGAACAATGCTCCCTTGTACCTGACCAGGCAAATGCCTTACAAAAAACCACAAGTAACAACAAACGTTAAGTATGCAGAGCACCTTACAGCCCTTCACAAGTAACAACAAACGTGATGTATGCAGAGTACCTTACAGCCCTTCACAAGTAACAACAAACGTGATGTATGCTGAGTACCTTACAGCCCTTCACAAGTAACAACAAACGTTATGTATGCAGAGCACCTTACAATCCTTTCCCTCTAGTCAGTCTCCTGTAGATTGCTCAGGGGGCGATCTATACTTGGCTTACAAGGCATCTGCAAACTCCACATTTATGAATCTCCAATATATTTGTAAGTCAAAGAGTACCAGAAATATTAGGCCTAAGGACCTGAATTTTGTCTGTGACATACACAGACCATGCTGGAGAGACAGATGCATGTTATAGAGACTGCCCCTCCTATGGAACAGGCTTCTCATCCATATGAAACTGAGTGTGGCTATTACAAAGTTTAAGTACACCCTAGACAAGTGGATGGGAAATAGGAAATTTACATTAGGCCTGACATCTATGTCCCTTATGGACAGAGGTAGCTTATAAATGACTGGTCCTCAATGTCGTATTTGGATGCAGGACATCACTATTTCTTCAGGAAAACTTGGCTAGGCTTAGAAAGGCAAACAAAAAGAACTGGACCTCAAACATCACCAGAATTTATTAACAGAAATTAAACAAGACAAACCAAACCCGAAGAGGAGAAAAAAGCACCACTAAAAGCACCAAAATGCCAGCACAAATAAATCTCAATAGTATAGCACTCTGAGGCAGGACCAACCACGAACTTGTAATCGAGAACTTTAATAATGAATTAAAACAAGAAACTGTGGAAATATTTCTGCAGTTTCTTGTTTTAATTCGTTATTAAAGTTCTTGATTACAAGTTCGTGGTTGGTACTGCCTCGGAGTGCTACTATTGACAAATTAAGCAGACAAAGCTTTTGGGACACTTCTCTTCCTCAGTGCTAAAAATACAATTTAAATCATTCATTATATATTCATCACATGACACAAGAGAACAATACAATCCATTATAACCATTCAACTTCATTATAATAATTTAATTAAAGAAGCAGCATTATATTTTACATATGTATTTAAAATGTTATTAAATATATTCAACCAAACAAATAATTTTAAAAAAATAATCTCAATAAAACAATTTAATACAGAGAATGTTTTATATAAAATATATTAATTATAATTACATCTGTTAGTATTTGTTTAAGACTTACTGTAGCATTTAAACCAGACACCTTATTTGCCTTTTATTTTATTTTTAATCATTTATTTACCTTTTGTTAAGCAGGTTAGTCTGGCTGGGCCAAAGGCCCTTTTTCAGCAGAGACCCAAGGAGAAAAGCTCCGGTACAAAAACAGTTACAATCTAGTACAAAATCAAATCGTTACAGTAACGTACAAAATTAGTCAAGACAGAAGTTAAAAAAATACACAATATTATACACAGAAGAAAAATAAAGTTTTTGTTGATATATGGTAGGAGAACAGCAATTTTGGATACAGTATATATAGCAATGGTAATACATAAATAGATTGAGGGATAAAAGAGGGAAGAAAAACAGTGGCAGAGGTGGTAAGGTTAGTATTCAAGTAGGGTCATTGCAGGGGCAAATCCAGGAGTTTTGCAGATATTCCTTAAGTGCAGGGTTGAAGCTATTTAAGCTATTGAGTGATCGGATATGGAGAGAGAGTTTATTCCAAGCAGAGGTAACACAGTGAGTGTGTAGTATTTTCCCTATGTTTTTTTTAATTTGGAGATTTGTAGGAGGTGTAGGTCAGAGCTACAGATTTCATGGTTAGGAGCATAGGGGGAGATGAGAGTAGTAAGAGAAGGACAGGCTAGGGGGGCTGGTGAAGGATGGAGTGGGTCAGGTAGAGCTGAGGTAGGATGAGCTGATGTTGGAATTCTAGCCAGTGAAGTTTTTGCAGGGAAAGAAAGTGGTGTGATCGATATGGGAGATTACTAGCAAATCTAGCAATCGTATTGTGAGTTCCAGTTTAGTTAGATTTTTTTGGAGGTTAGTAAAGATAGCGGCAGCATATAATAAGGTAGGGAGTAGATAGGCTTGAGCTAAGGGCAGTTTAGATTCTTGAGTTAGGAATTTTTTGTTTCTATAAAGTAGTCCAAGTTTCTGGTGTGCCTTTTTAATGCAATTATTTTTGTGGATGTCAAATTTAAGCTCATCATCAATGAAAATACCGAGTAGCTTAGCATAAGATTCAGCTTTGATAGTGGTGTTATTTAGAGAGGAGACAGAAAAGGTGGATTTGAGATGATGTAGAGACTTGGGGAGGAAGAGAAGGAGTTCTGTTTTATTAAGGCTGAGTAGTAGTTGATTAGATGTAAGCCATTTTTCTACAGAGTGAAGAGATTTTTGTGTGAAGGTGAGTAAGTGAGGTAGAGTGTCAGAAGTTGAGATGATGGTAGAATCATCAGCAGACTGTATTAGTGTGAAGTGTGGGCAGGATTGGGAGATATTGTTCCAGAATAATCAGCAGACTGTATTAGTGTGAAGTGTGGGCAGGATTGGGAGAGATTGTTCTAGAATCATCAGCAGACTGTATTAGTGTGAAGTGTAGGCAGGATTGGGAGAGATTGTTCTAGCATCATCAGCAGACTGTATTAGTGTGAAGTGTGGGCAAGATTGGGAGAGATTGTTCTAGAATCATCAGCAGACTGTATTAGTGTGAAGTGTAGGCAGGATTGGGAGAGATTGTTCTAGCATCATCAGCAGACTGTATTAGTGTGAAGTGTGGGCAGGATTGGGAGACATTGTTCTAGAAACATCAGCGGACTGTATTAGTGTGAAGTGTGGGCAGGATTGGGAGAGATTGTTCTAGAATCATCAGCAGACTGTATTAGTGTGAACTGTGGGCAGGACTGGGTGAGAGCATTCGTAAAGATATTGAATAACATGGGTCCCAGGATGGAGCTTTGGGGGACACCAGTTTGGATGGGGAGAAATGAAGAAGTTCCAGAGAGACATTGGACAGATTGCAGCCTATTACACAGGTAACTAGAGAACCAGCTGAGAGAAGAGTTGGAGAGGTTAGGATGAGTTAGTTTAGAGAGAAGGAGGTTGATGAGATACAGTGTCAAAGAGTTTAGAGTGGTCGAGGAATAGGGATGAAACCCATTTATTATTGTCAAGAGATGCAGCAATAGAGTGAGTGAAGGATATCAGAGTGGTAGTGCTGTGATGGGGACAGAAACCACGTTGTGTGGGGGTGAGCAGATTTTCTTGAATGAGGTAAGTAATGAGCTATTTACGGATGCACTTTTCAAGTGTTTTAGAGAGTGGAAATATAATAGCAATAGGCCTGAAGTTAGAGGGGTCTGTGGAGTTTCCTCCTTTATGTAGAGGGATAACAAAAGGCTTCTTCCAGATGTTAGGGACAAGGTGTTCCTGAATTGATCGAGTAACAAGAATGGAGACTGGGTAGGTGACAGGGGAGGCTGCTAGCTTGAGGTAGAGTGGTGGTAAATTATCGGCAGAAGGAGAGCATATGGTTTAAGTTTATTGAGGAGTAATTTGATATAAGACATTGGGATAGGTTTAAAAGAGAAAGGAGAAGAATAGGTTGGGGGAGGAGGCAGTGTTGATGTTTGAGTTTGCTTTTATCAAATTTTATATAGAGTCAATGAAAAAGGAGTTCAAGAGAGTGGCAACAACAGAAGAGCTGTTGGGGGGGTGTAAGGAGGAGATGGGCTTCCAGGGTGTAGGAGCTTGTTGATTGTATTCCAGAATTTTTTAGGGTTAGAGTGAGGGTTCTTTTGTGCATTTAGTTAAAATGTTCTTTTGTCAAGGTTGATTTGTTTTTTTAGTAAGATTATGCATTTCCCTGCAGAGTTGGAGATTGGATAGAGTTTTACATTTTTGCCAGGTTTTCCAGGTGCTGTCCCTTCTATGAATGAGGGAGAGTGTATCTTTGCTTATCCAGGGGCAAAGTCTGTTTTAATTTTTATTTTCCTGATGGGGGCCAAGGAGTTAAGAGTATCCAGGAAAATGTTATTAAATTCTTTAACAGTTTCATCCAAGGGGAGTTTAAGAAGAAAAGACCAGTTGATGGAAGACAGAGTTTGATTAAATATGTCAGGGTTGAAGTTAGATAGGTTACAGCAGTATCTATACATATGCGAGTTTGATGTTGGGGAGGAGTAACGCATGACTGAAGTAGGGAGGTGATCACTAAGAGTATGAGGGAGAGTAGAGGGGTTATGGTAGAGGCCAGGGTGGGAGGTAAGGACCCAGTCTAACGTTGATATAGTACTGGATTACTGGTTTATACAAGTGGGGGATGTAATGAGTTGGTAAAAGCCATCTAGGTTAATGTTGGCCTCAGGGGTATTAGAAGACAGAATGTTGCACTCAATGTTAACATCACCAAGTATGATAGTTTCATATGAGATGGTCTGAGAGAGCCAAGAAAGAAAGTGTTCCAGTGTAGGGATGTTGTTGCCAGGAGGTATAGGAATGGTAGTAATGATGATTTTTTTAGGATTGTTAAGATTACCGTTGACTATGAGTATTTTGGCTGGCTGAAAATTAGGAGGGATATAAGGTAGGAGATGTACAGAGAGATTTTGTGAGTGTAGTAGAGCGACCCCTCTACCTTTTTTCAAAGGTCTATCTTGAAGGAAGATACTAAAGCCAGGGGGTAAGATATCACTATCAGGTTTGTGGGGTTTTAGCCATGTCTCAGAGATGGAGAAAATATCTGGGGTGTGTTGTGATATCCAGGAATGTAACTCATTGACTTTGTTTTGAATACTACATATATTGAGAGCAAAGATTTTGAGGATCCTAGTAGTTCTGGTACTGTATGACTGGGGTTTGGTCTGTAGGAATTGTTGGAGGGGCCAGGGCTAGGGTGTATTTCTCTTGAGAGAAGCAGGTTAAACAGAAAGGTTATGGGACTAGGTAAAAGAGGGTTGAGGTAAAAGGATACGGTTTTATGTTTAGAGGGGAGAGTGTGCTGAGGAGCTGGTTTCATTTTGTGAAGATAGCTAAAGTGGTGAGGGAAGAGAGTGGGAGAGATAGGGAATGAGTACATTGTTAGGGGTTGACAAAGAGTAAGTGGAAGGGTATGGAAAGGGTACAGGACAAGAAGGGAGTAGTGGTAGGATGTGGAGACAGGAGAGCAAACAGTGTCATGGATAGAATAATATGTAGCATATTTCTAGAAAAGAGTGAAGGGTGGAGGAGGAGTATCTCAAGTTTTAAAGTAGATTTAAATGGGGATAGAGATGTATATGGAAGAGACAGTTGTGTTGAGATTTGCTAGGTATGAAAGGAAGTAGAGTAGGGTGGTTTGAGCAAGGTAGAAGGATACAAGCAGTAGGGTTATGGGTGGGATCTAAAGGTTAATTAGTAGGTGATGATGATTGGAGGAAATCTGCAGGAAGTAAGGGAGGGATAAATGGGAGTTGCTAGAATAAGAACGAATAAATGTAATTGAAGTGGGGGTATGTGGGAATGGGGGTAGGGTAGGGGACTGGAGTGAGCCCGAGTGGAGCGAGGGCGAATGGAGTGTGTAGAAACCATGAGGGAGACCGGGCAAGAGAAAGAAAAAAAAACAATCTGGTACTTTGCGGCCCACCGGATTGCCTCAGCCTGACCTATTCAACCAATTACTGTACGTAGCTTACTTTCTAGATCACTCCATTGTAGTAAGAAGTAATTTTATTTTAATTCCTCTTTTACCTCTCCTATTATTAAATTGTTCTATCAGAAAGAACAAATTATTGGTGGCAATATCTACGTCCCTCTGTTTAAAAAAAATCTAATATATGCTTATACACTAAGATCTAATTGTTGGTGAGAACAGATTACAGAATAAATGTCAGTGGGGGGGGGCACAAGGTCTCTAGCATCCAACAAGTGAGCACACAACCAAAAACTAGAGTTGCAAGATAGGTTACAATACAGTTGGATACAAGTTCACAGGCATAACTCAGTCTCAATATCCACTTATATTCAACTATTTCATTATAATTTTTAATGTCATACACTAATTCTTGGTAATATAATCTGTAATTGGGCAATTTTACAGGCTATACCTAAAGTGAGACAGTGTAAGACTAAAATCTTTTATTTGTGTTTCTGAGTCAGGTGTGTTTTTAAATAAATCTGATCACCTATCAGTTACATTTGAAGTAGTTATAACACCTGAACCCCTCTTAGGTGAAATCAGGCTAAAACATTTCATTTCACCAAAGCTAAGGGATGGCATAAATAATTTTGAAGCACCTGATCCCACAGATGGCATTGACAACTATACTAAGGTATATACAAATACCTTTGCAAACAAGTATGCAAATGTATTGACACAGCTGTACCTGAAAGGATTAAAACAAGATCCTCAAGAAAAAAACAAGCCTCCCTGGTGAACAAGATATCCAACAGTAAGGGTGAAACATGATGGCAATTAACCTGTTTATTAACTGAATAAAGCACTTTTCATTGTCATAAATGTGGCAACTTCATCAGATTCATACAAATAAATTTGTTACAAGTATAAATAAGTGAAACTGCAGTCGCATGACCACCATCAGCTGACATATTGTGCATGTCTAAAAAAGTAGTGAGACCAATAACTCTAGTCAATTCATTATATTACATACAAAAATCTAAAAGTCAGCCTAAAACTACATTTTCCGTTTTGAAACAGGTTGGGATGACTACGTGTGGGTGTTGCAGGATGTGTAGATTCATGGAGATAGGGGAAAACTCCTATATATAAATGGTAAAATATATAAGTTGAGGAGTAAATTCCATTGAAACTCCAAACAGGTTGTATATGTAGCTAGGTGCCAATTATGCCCAGCTTTTTACATCAGGAAGACCGAACGTAGGCTAAGAGATAGGGTCTACAAACATACTTACGCCATAGAAAGAAAAAAAGAAGAGAGCCCCTTAGTTAGACACCTTGCTGTTTACCACAACCATAGTTTTTTATTTAAAGCTATTGACCAAGTGTATATGGACCCCAGGGGTGGTCCGTTTAATTTGATGCTTGAAGAATGTGAGTTAGCATGGCAGGTTAGTCTAAATGCCTTTTCAAGCCCTGGATTAAATGATTCCTGCAACATCTTTTGTCTTCTAAAACTTAAGAGCCTGATTAGATGAATTATTAGAGGACCCTTGGTATATTCGATGAGTACTCTTTTTGTATAGTATTAGTTGTTTAATATGTCTGTATATATGTATATACTTTTTACATATGTGCTTTGTGGTGGGTTTAATATGCATCTATACTTGTGGGAAATGGATATGATATGGTTAAGTACTACGTAGGACGGACACTTTTATCTATACCGATAAAACATTCCTTATAGCATTATATCTACTTTGCCAACACATAGAACTTGAGGAGAGTATATAAATTGATGTGGTCAATCTATTTTAGTTTATTTTATTTTACAGTAATAGTTCATTAGTTGACACGAACATAGAGTAGTTTGTGTTTATTTTCATGTTTTACCTTGGATGTATTAACGAGTTGTTTGTGTGTGTACATCGTTATATTTTTATTTACCAACTCTATATTGTTACATCCAGAGGTTTTCGCTGGTTAAAAGATGTTTGTTTTATAATGAACTGACTAGAGTTATTGGTCTCAGTACTTGACATGCACGATATGTCAGCTGATGGCGGTCATGTGACTGCAGATTCACTTATTTAAACTTGTAACGAATTTATTTGCATGAATCTGATGAAGTTGCCATATTTACGACAACGAAAAGCACTTTATTCAGTAAATAAACAGGTTAATTGCCATCGTGTTTCGCCTTTACTATTGGATACCTTGTGATATTAGTTCTACTAATTTGTCGTGTTTTCCATTTGTCATTCATGGTGTCTGGAATATCTAACAGTCCGGCGAGCCTGAACCTGTTTGCATCGCAACAATTGCAGTCGGAATTGTTGAACCTTACTTCTCTTTTAAATGCAATGAACCAGCATATGGACTTGTTTTCCTCTAGGTTGGATAAAGTGGATGCTTCTTTATCCCAGCAATGTTCTGGTCAGAATGGACACTTGTATGGTGCCAATGGCGTGCAGGTTAATGAGAGCCCTACAATAAGAGCTGGGCAATGCACAACTGGACCTTGCTTATTCACTACCTCTACCGTTAACAACCTTCATAACATGGTTGGTACTCAAGAATCTGTTGGCAATCCAATTCCAGCAGCTCAAAGAATGCCTGAACCACCTTTAGCTATTAAACATCGGTACCCAGATGAACAAAGGACTGGGTTCCACCAGAGAACAGGGCTTATTGGTGCTCCAGCCTTTAATGATTGGATTACAAACACTTCCAACTTGACATTTGGGAACGGCCCTAACCAGGAGCGACTGGCTAGTTCTTCTTCTAATCAGCAGGTCAGTTTGCAGTCACTCAGTGACAAATTGAAACTGTTTGATGTTAAACTGTTGAAATTAAAGAAACTTCAGCTTGAAGTTACGTACTTCAATACATGTTTGGACCAGCATATAGTACTGAAGGGGTTACGATTCCATCAATACCCCACTGGGCTAATAGCGAACTCACCATTCCATTTAGAATGAATTACCTTATTTGACCAACAAGGATTTGATCTAATGAATCTTATGATCAAACACTACAAAATACACATCGAGACTTTGACTAAAGAGGTTTCTGTTCTCAACATGGAGATTACTTCGGACATTGACTTTCTGAGATATAAATATGACTATGAAAGATGCTTCTTTAGTATAGACCAATTGTTAGAGAGATTTAAACAAAATAAGGTCAAAAAGATGAACAGGGACAGAAACGCATATGATACTGGTAATGCTTACCCCAAGCCGTCTAGTGCACAGGTAGCAACTACCCTTTATGTCAATACATTGCCCTCACATCAGACCAGGGAGGGCACTGATATTAACAACTTGGATAGCTTAGATCCTGTGGATGTAGTTTTGAGTGATTGTCCTGTGAGACATAGTGAACGGATTTGTAATAAAAATTATAATATCAATACATCTTCTGAATCACATAATGGAAATGGTAAAAATAGAGTAAATCAAAATTTTCAAGAGGCCAAGAATACAGGTGCGATTCCAAAAAAGAACTTCAATCGCAATCAAAAGAACCAAAGGACCAAATGAAACAACAGATTCAGGAGATAGGTGAAGATGATGTCTCAAGGGTAAACATACTTTCGAATTCAACTGGGGACTTCAAAATCTTTAATTATTCATCCATGAGAATTGACCCTGCACTTATTAAGACTTATTAGCAAAGGGTAACACCTTTTTTCCAAGTAGACCCTCAAATTTAGTGCATCTCGTTTTTGACCTTAAGCTTTTTGTGAGAAAGTTGAACTTAATGGCTCTTTTTGGTAACACTGTTGATCCTAACCAGGGACTGAGAGTTCCAAGCACTTTTAATCCGCCCCTACACCAAACTTTAAGAACTTTCGAACAGGTGTGTGAACTTGATTTTCAACACTTTTTAACAGAATTTAAAATGGGTGGGCTTGATATGAAGTCCAACATTACCCCATATGAAAAATAAATGTTGCATTTGTTAAGATCATCCCCTGTTAGAGTGGTGAAACCTGATAAGGGGGGGGGTAGCTATTTTTGACCAAGTTGACTATAACAAAAGAATTCACTCTTTGTTACTCAGTGAAGCATATTCAAAAGCTTCCCTGAATGAAGTGAATATAGCATATAGCTGTATAAAGGGCTATTTTAATGATTTATTTATTGAGTCAATGATAGATATTGACACCTTTAATTATATATCACTTCCCTGGCCTAGGACTCCAGTGTTATTCGGTATTCCTAAGGTCCATAAGGATCCAATGGACCACCCATGAGACCCCTTATTGATGGAAGAGGTTTCATCACATACCCCTGTGCTAAAGTAGTTGACACGATTTAAAAAAAATACATCTTGTCAGAACCAGAGTTTTGCAAAGACTCTTGGTCGTTTTTGGAAAAAATTAACAACTTGGATTTTGACCGAGACCACAACTTTTTAACTATAGATGTGAAGGATCTTTATACATCAATCCCACATACGGAGGGTATTGAGTGAGTCAGCATCATGTTGAAATCTAAAAATGCTCCAATACATGAGATTCACACTGTGGAAATATTGTTGGATATCATCTTAACCAACAATTTATTTCTGTTCGACAATGAGTTTTATTTACAAAAATGTGGGGTAGCCATGGGTTCACTCTGTGAAGCCAGCTTTGCAAACTTTGTGATGGCATTCTGGGAAAATGAATTCATTTTCAAGAATATTGGACACAGGGAGAACCTTATGTTCTACACAAGGTTTTTGGATGACATATTTGTCATTTTCAAAGGTAATGAACAGCAAGCACAATCATTTGTTTCTTATTTAAACTCTACTACAGAATTTTTTAGATTCACATCCAACTTTAGCAAAGGCTGTGTAGACTACTTGGATTGTAAACTATTTAAGGATACCATCAATGAAAGATATGTGTCTAAAATATTCAGAAAAGAGACATATTCTAATTCGTTTCTTCACTTTTCAAGTTGTCATCCCTTCCATCAAAAGCGGTCCATAGTTAAGAGACAACTTATCAGAGCAGCTAGGATGGTTTTGTTGGATTCTGACTTTAGTGATGAATGTTCTCAATTGAGTAACATGTTCCAACAGAGAGGTTACCCTACCCATTTAGTTCAGCCTTTAATTGTGGAGGTAACCCACAAGAGACATACAGGTCAGATAAAGCCACTACTTAATAAAAGAATAATAGTTGATACGTGCAGTAATGGAGTTGACTCAGTTGAAGCTAGTTGTGTGCACTCACTGTTGGAACACATTCAAGTAGATGAAACCAGTAATGATTTTAGAATGAGTTTTATCACTTCCTTCAGTAATGATAGTAATATGGATAGACTCATTCTTTATAAAAACTGAGAATTTATTTCCCTCGACAGGTCCTTGATCAACAAATTTGGTCAGTTACCTAAACTAGTTTTCAAGAAAGGTGCTAGCCTCAAAAGTTTGCTTGAAAGGAAAACTACATTTTCCTTTCTGAAACAGGTTGAGATGACTACATGTGGGTGTTGCAGGATGTGTAGATTCATGGAGATAGGGGAAAACTTCTATATAAATGGTAAAAGATATAAGTTGAGGAGTAAATTCCATTGTAACTCCAAACAGGTCATATATGTAGCTAGGTGCCAATTATGCCCAGCTTTTTACGTCGGGAAGATTGAATGTAAGCTAACAGATAGGGTCTATGAACATACTTACGCCATAGAAAGAAAAAAAGAAGAGAGCCCCCTAGTTAGACACCTTGCTGTTTACCACAACCATAGTTTTTTTATTTAAAGCTATTGACCAAGTGTATATGGACCCCAGGGGTGGTCCGTTTAATTTGATGCTTGAAGAATGTGAGTTAGCATGGCAGGTTAGACTAAATGCCTTTTCAAGCCCTGGATTAAATGATTCTTGCAACATCTCTTGTCTTCTAAAACTTAAGAGCCTGATTAGATTAATTATTAGAGGACCCTTGGTATATTCGATGAGTTCTCTTTTTGTATAGTATTAGTTGATTAATATGGCTGTATATATGTATATACTTTTTACATATGTACTTTGTGGTGGATTTAATATGCATCTATACTTGTGGGAAATGGATATGATATGGTTAAGTACTACGTAGAATGGACACTTTTGTCTATACCGATAAAAAAATCCTTATAGCATTATATCTCCTTTGCCAACACATAGAACTTGAGGAGAGTGTATAAATTGATGTGGTCAATCTATTTTAGTTTATTTTATTTTACAGTAATAATTCATTAGTTGACACGAACATAGAGTAGTTTGTGTTTATTTTCATGTTTTACCTTGGATGTATTAACGAGTTGTTTGTGTGTGTACATCGTTATATTTTTATTTACCAACTCTATATTGTTACATCCGGAGGTTTTCGCTGGTTAAAAGATTTTTGTTTTAGGCTGACTTTTAGATTTTTGTATGTAATATAATGAATTGACTAAAGTTATTGGTCTTAGTACTTTTTTAGACATGCACAATATGTCAGCTGATGGTGGTCATGTGACTGCAGTTTCACTTATTTAAACCTGTAACAAATTTATTTGCATGAATCTGATGAAGTTGCCACATTTACGACAACGAAAAGTGCTTTACTGAGTTAATAAACAGATGAATTGCTATTGTGTTTTGCCTTTACTGTTGGATACCTTGTGATATTAGTTCTACTAGTTTGTCATGTTTTCCGTTTGTCATTCATGCTCCCTGGTGAACATCTAGCATTAATAAGTTATGCAACAAGAGGAATAAGTTGCTGCCTAAGAATAAAAATGAGAGGTCCCAGCACTGGAAGAACACCCTCCTCTGCTTGAAAAAAACAAATAAGACAACTTGTAAAATTTTCTAAGGGCAACTTCAAAACAAATTAGCATACATAGCTAAGGATAACAATAAGGCATTCTTCAGCTATGTCCTTAACCTAAAAGGTAGGACCCAGGCATGTGTTGAACTAGCTGTGGATGGCATCACACACACTGATCCTTTGAAAATAGCTAACCTATCAGCTGACAGGTTTGGTGAAAATTTCATCCCCTGTCCCCTCCAAACATTCCACAAAGCATTCCCTCTGCATCTCCCCCACCTTGCATCTCCAAAGAGCAAGTTATTAATTCTCTCTCCAAGGCCAAAAACACAGCCTCTATGGGACTGGATGGCATCCCAGGTTGAGTTTTAAATGGTCTAAAACATGAGTTGGCAACTCCATTAGGTACTCTCTTCAACCTCAGTTTGAGTACTGGCTTTGTCCCTGCTGAATGGAAAACAGCAACTCTCATCCCCCTTCATAAAGGGGGTACAGCAACAGACCTTGGGAACTACAGACCCATAAGCTTAACCAGCCTTATCTTTAAGGCCATGGAATGAATCATCATGGACCTTATAAATAAGGATTTAGGTAATCTCTAAACCATTGATGCAACACAGTTTGGTTTTGTCAAAGGCAGGTCATGCATGTTAAACCTGGTGAACTTCTTTGAAAATGTCAGCAGAGCCATAGACAAAGGGAAATCTGTGCATGCACCCTACCTTGACTTAGCCAAGGCCTTTGACACAATCACACATTTGAGCATCATTGATAAACTCTGTCAGTTGAATATCAACCCTTATGTCATCAGGTGGGTTGGTATCTGGCTCAATGACAGATCACACTCAGTCAAACTTAGGGAATTTTCCTCAACCAGCAGACTTGCCACCAGCGAGGTTCCACAGGGGTCAGTGCTGGGCTCCCTATTGTTTTGAACATACTTGTCAAGAGTTCAGGCCAAAACAGAAAGTCAGTGGCTGACTAAGTTTGCTGATGACTGCAAATTAGGTGCAATCACTGAATCCCCAAATTATGTTAATGTACTTCAAGAGGGACTTACATAAACCATTGACTGGAGCCAAAACCATGGACTCAAACTCAGTGCCAAAATAGCCATTATCATCCCCTTTGGTAAAACTGATATGCCTGCAGACTATCATAAAAATAATAATACCCTAAGTAACAACTCAGCAGTGAGAGACTTGGGAATGCATGTTGACTGTAGCCTAAACTTTGACCACCATGTGTCTACTGTGCTAAGGGAGGCATTCTACATCACATACCTCATTAGCCAAGGCATTGACTGAAGCACAAAGGAGGTCATAATATCCCTGTACTCAACTCTCTTCAGGCCATTAATTGAGTATAATGTCCCTTTTGATATGTACCTTACCAGGCACCTGCAGCAACTTGAGAGACCTCAAACATTTCTAATCAGGAAAATGCAAGGTCTCCAGCACATGTCATACACTGACAGACTGAAGTCACTGTTGCTATACTCAGTACCATACAGACTACTTAGAGGAGACTTGTGCCTGGTCTACAGAGCAATCTTGGATCCAAACCTAATGGAAATGCTGTGCATCCGCAAGTCAAATGGGACAACTGTCACCCGCTTTAGGAACCTTAACCTGGCCTGCTACATAGATAGGACCTGCTGGAGAGACAGATATGCTGGAATAGGCTACCAATTCACATAAAACAAAGCCCCTTTATAACCATGTTTAAGTGTAGCTTGGATGACTGTATGGGAAACCATAAATTCCTGCTGGGGATTTCACCTATGACCCTCCTAGATATGGGCACTTGTTCCTAAGATCTCAAGTTCAGGCAAGATCCTTTATATTGGTTTTCTCTAGTATTATATTGGGCACACATGGCTAGGCTTATAAGAGCCTTCAGGTCACTAGACCAGTAACCACTTATGAACCTATAAATGAATGAATTTAGAACAGCTAAAATCACAGAGTATGTCTGGCAATGTCATAATATAATGAAGTCAGAACACCAAGCCTCACTAAACATGTCTAGTAATGTCATAAAACAATGAAGTTAAAACACCTGCCATCACTATAGATGCCAGATAATGTCGCAAGGCAATGAAGTTAGAACACTCAGTATCACTGACCATGCCTGGTAATGTCATAATACAATGGTGTTAAAACACCCAGCATCACTGACCATGTCTGGTAATGTCATAATACAATGATGTTAGACAAGTTTGCATCACTGACCATACTGGTCATGTCATAATACAATGATGTTAAAACACACAGCATCACTGACCATGTCTGGTAATGTCATAATACAATGATGTTAGACGACCCTGCATCACTGACTGTACCTGGTAATGTCATAATACAATGATGTTAGAACACCCAACATCACTGGCCATGTCTGGTAATGTTATAATAGAATAATGTTAGAACACCCAGCATCACTGACCATGCCTGGTAATGTCATAATACAATCATGATAGAATACCTAGCACCACCGACCATGCCTGGTAATGTCATAATACAATGATGTTATGACATCCAGCATCACTGAACAAGCCTGGTAATGTCATAATACAATGATGTTATGACATCCAGCATCACTGAACAAGCCTGGTATTGTCATAATACAATGATGTTATGACATCCAGCATCACTGAACAAGCCTGGTAATAGGTTCATAGGTTCATAGGTTCATACTAGGCTATCTGCCCAAGGGCATTTATAAGCCTAGCCCATAGTTATGTGGCTTTCGCCACCCCTTTAGTTTGAATAAAAACTATGCCTATCATTTTGCTGTGCCTCTGTCAAGCAGTGACACTGAAGTAATCCCTGGGGTATATCTGCGATCTCCCATCCATTGGTCAAGATTCCTCTTGAACAAGGCCAGCGAGGTGCTCTGCCTCACATGTACCGGGATTTTGTTCCACAGCATAGGGAGTCTCTGGGTGATGAATCTGTCCCTCCAGCACGTTCTATTTATAACCGTGTCAAGGTTTAAGTCTCCGCCCTTGTGGTTCTGAGGGATCTAGATTTTTTGAGGTGAAGCATATTCATCAAATCTGGGTTTGACATGGCCTTATATGTCAGGCACAGGTCACCTCTGAGCAAGCGGTATGAGACTGAATAGAGCTGGAGTTCTTTCAGTCGGGCAGCATAAGACATATTTTTGAGACCCTTTATCCTTTTGGTGAGGAACTTTTGGGGCCTTTCAAGCTGCAGCAGGTGTCTGGTCAGATACTTTCCGAATGGGGCATTGTACTCAATCATAGGTCTAATGAGTGATGAGTACAGGGGGACGATGACCTCCCTTGATCTAGATGTGAATCCCTTCATGATCAGGTGGGCGATATAGAAGGTTTTCCTAACTACTTTAGCAACATAAGTGTCAAAGAAGGCTACTGTCAACCTGGGTCCCCAGATCCCTGATGACTTTTCTGTGCTCAGTGGATTGCCACCTATATGGTAGCTAGGGGTAACCTTGTTTTTCCCGAAGGGTATGACTATGCATTTTTTGGTGTTTAACTTCAGGCCATGGCTCTGGCACCAGTTATCCGTTTCTGTGAGGCCCTTCTGGAGGATATCTGTGTCAGATGTGTTTCGACTATGGCCCAGTTTGCAGTCATCTGCAAACTTTGTCAGCCATAACCCTCCTGTGTTTGCTTGTACTTC
This sequence comes from Protopterus annectens, assembly GCF_019279795.1. NCBI lineage: Eukaryota > Metazoa > Chordata > Ceratodontiformes > Protopteridae > Protopterus > Protopterus annectens. The sequence continues at coordinate 49,805,749 of NC_056739.1, forward strand.
AGAAAAGTAGATGCCGAACAAGAGTGGACCCAGGACTGAGCCCTGTGGGACACCACTTGTGACAGGCTTTGAGTCTGACATGGCTCCAGCAACTCTGACCCTGTGGGTTCTGTCACTTAGCCAGTTTGCAACCCATCTTGTGATGTATGGGTTTACATTCAAGCTGATGAGTTTTCGATGATACCTGAGTGGGGTATTGTGTCGAAGGCCTTTGCCAGGTCGAGGTAGGCTGTATGGACTGCCTTTCCCTCATCAATGGCCTTGGTGACTGTCTCAAAAAAGTCAACCAAGTTTAAGAGGCAGGATCTGCCTTTGACAAAGCCAAACTGGGTTGGATCCAAAGTCTGCAAGTTCCCTATGTCTTTATTTATGAGTTCCATTATGATCCTCTCCATGGCTTTGCAGATAAGGCTTGTCAAGCTAATGGGGCGGTAATTTCCAGGGTCTGTGGAGGCACCGCCCTTATGAAGTGGGACCACAGTCACCGTGCGCCACTCCTTGGATACGTATCCTGAGGTGAGGCTAAGATTAAACAGCTGTCCTAACTGTGGGTTTAATTCCTCATTGAGTTCGTGAAGCACACAGCCGGGGACACCATCCGGTCCCATGGATGCTGTGTTTTGCCTTAGTGAGGGCAGTTCTCACCTGGGCGTTGGAGATGTTTGGGGGGCTACAATCCTCTGGAATAGATATCTCTCCTTTTGGGGGGAGGGGGGGGGGAGTTTGCACTGAACCTGTCAGCCAGTATGTTGGCAATGTGTGTAGGTTCAGTAATTTTCACATAATTTTGAACTAATTCTGAGCATATCTGGGAGTTTCCTCCTAGGTTTCTAACATAGCTAAAGAAGGCCTTATGATTGTCTTTAGAGTCCTTGGCGATTTTTCTCTCAAAATTTGCCTTGGATGATTTTATGATAGTTCTTAGTTTTTTACTTATAATGATCAAAGGTGTCTTACCTTTCAAGGATTTTGCTCTATCTTGTAGTAGCTTCCTCCTTTTGTTGTAGAGCTTGTTTATGGCTGGGGTCCACCAGACTGAATGCTTGCCTTTGGTACAGAGAGTCTTAGTTTTGTTTGGGATTGCCTGATCCATGCAGTCCTGTAGGTGCTGGTAGAAGGCATTTGTAAGTGATTCAGCGGTTTGAGTAATGTTTACCACTGGCTCAGGGGCCTTAAAGGAGACCACATTAGTTTTTAGAAGTGTGAAATCGGCTTTTGAGAAGTTTTTCACTGTGGTCTTTTTTGTTTCAGGTGGGGGCGGGATGAGGACCTCCAGCGAGATTAGTTTATGATCTGATCTCACCAGTGAGGGGTATACTTCGGGTGTTGAACATTTTGATCCCATGTTCATGATGATGAGATCAAGTATGTTTTCTCCTCTTGTGGGGATGGTGACTAGTTGTTCCATGGCATTTGAGTTTATGAACTCCAGGAATCTTTGGGTTAGAGTGTTTGGGCTTGAGTAGTGTTCCCAGTCTATATTAGGGTAGTTGAAGTCACCTAGTATGATGGTGTTTGGAATACATTTATCCTCCAATCTTCTCAGGAAGGCCATGTGAGGTTCCTGAGTTTGAGAGGGTGGCCTGTAACATGCTACAAATTGCAGAGCAGTCTTGCCTATGGTTAATTGCACCTGGATGGTCTCCGATGCATCGTGCGTTGCCACCAACCTTGAGGTGTGGGTGTCCTTTATGAATATGGACACCCCCCCTCCTTTCTTGGTGTTGTCCGGATTTTGGGGCCAGAACGCATGATATGAGGTGAAACCTGTTAGTGCTGGGGTGCTCTCAGGAGCCTTGAACCAGGTTTCTGTCACAGCACAGACATCGATGTTCTCCATATTGAGAAGGGCCTCGAGTGCGTGCATCTTGAGATTGAGACTTCTGGCATTGAGCAGCATTACCCTTAGTTTTTTTCGTTTTTGGTGTTCTAGGTCATAATACAATGATGTTATGACATCCAGTATCACTGACCATGCCTGGTAATGTCATAATACAATGATGTTAGAACACCCAGCATCACGACCATGCCTGGTAATGCCATAATACAATGATGTTAGAACATCAAGCATCACTGACCATACCTGGTAATGCCATAATGCAATAATGTTAGAACACCTGGCATCACTGACCATGCCTGGTAATGTCATAATACAATGATGTTAGAAATTCCAGCATAACTGAACATGTCTGGTATTGTCCAAAATCAATCAGTGACCATGCCTGGTAATGTCATAATACAATGATGTTAGAACACCCAGCATCATGGACCATGCCTGGTAATGTCATAATACAATAATGTTAGAACACCCGGCATCACTGACCATGCCTGGTAATGTCATAATACAATGATGTTAGAACACCCAGCATCATGGACCATGCCTGGTAATGTCATAGTACAATGATGTTAGAACACCTGGCATCACTGACCATGCCTGGTAATGTCATATTACAATGATGTTAGAAATTCCAGCATAACTGAACATGTCTGGTATTGTCCAAAATCAATCACTGACCATGCCTGGTAATGTCATAATGCAATGATGTTAGAACAGCCAATATCAATGAACATCTTAGTTAATGTCATAAAACAATAAACCTAGAACCCAGCATCACTGAACATCTCAAGCAGTGTCATACAACAATGAAGTTAGAGCACTCAGCATCACTAAACCTGTCTAGTAATGTCATACATAATGAAATTAGAACAATCAAAATCACAGAACATGTCAGGCAATGACATAAAACACTGATGTAGAACAGTCATCATTACCCAGCAGCTCATCTCTTGTTGTGCTTTTAAACTTGTTTCCTTTTTAGCTGCCTGCCCCCAGTGTAAATTAAGGTTTCAAGGCCACCCCAGTGCCCTTTCTATAGGACACTACTAGCTCAAACTGATAAGACATTCCCATTAGGCTTTTAAAGCTCACATTTGTTTCATATAATCCTACTTTATCTGGTGCTCTGTGCAATATTCAGCATGTTAATCTTATTTGTGCATTGTTCCTATCTTGAATTTTCCATATTTTAATCAAAAGTCAACTGTTTGCATTGTTAACTTTGTCTGGGGCCTTTGTCTTGTAGTACCCTAACAGTAGTGGGAGAATTGTGAGTTGCTGCAGGATCTTAGCCTTATTTCTTTCATTTCTAATGCTTTTTATTTGTTTGTATATTTATTTATTTATTTATTTATTTATGTATTGACATTTGTTAACCGGGTTTGTCCAGCTGGGCTTGTGGTCCATTTTCAGTGGAGACCCGAGGTGAAAAGCTCCAGTAATACATTTTAAAACAAGTACAATTGTGAACAATATTGATATAATAGCAGTTATAGCAAAACAATTCACATATGTTGGGATACATGCATAAAGTTAAAGTTGCATTAAAAAGAAGCTAAGTAACAATTTTACATTGATATAGTTCAATAGGTCAACAATGAACATTTTTTGTTTGTATAAAATTGTGCAAATGCATAGTAGACACACTGGAGAGAGAGGTGTAATGAGGTACTAAGTATGGTCCTTTTGAGGGTACATAAAGGGAAGGAAGACTAGGTAGGGTCATGGCAAGGGCAGGTTCTGGAATTGGGAAAATAAGCTTTTAGTTAATTTCTAAAGTGTGAGGTGTGGGAGATTGAACGTAAGTCAAGGGGAAGTTTGTTCCAAGCATGGGCAAGGGAGTGTTTATAGAGTAGTTTGCCTACTGACCTTTTTGGGTGGTAGATATCAAGTAATTGTTGGTTAGAAGTATGGAGGGTCCGGGATGGGATGTAGATGGAGACTAAGGAAGATAGAGATGGACAGAAGGAGGGTTTATAAAGAATAGAGTGTAGCATATGAAATTGATAAGATAGCAGAAACTGGGGAAGTTCAAGCCATTGAAGAGAGTTTAAAGAAATGCAGTGGTGTGAGTTGTATGGGGAGTTAGTAATGAATCTGGCTATTTTATGGTAAGTATGTTGCAGTTTGTTTAGAGTGGAGGCCTGGATACTGGTAAGAACTGGGGCAGCGTATAAGACGGAGGGGAGGAGGAGTGCCTGGCCTAGGATAAGTCTAGATTCAGGGGTTAGGAATTTTTTGTTCCGATATAGCAGACCTAGTTTCTGTTTTTTTTTTTTTATATACATTGGAGTATGTGTAGGTTGAACTTGAGTTTGTCATCGATAATGACCCCTAGGAGTTTTGTGTGGGTGTCAGGTTGGATATTTGTATTGTTAGAAGGTGTAATAAAAAAGAAGGTTTTGTAATGAGAAAGAGAACAGGAAAGGAACAGTAGGAGTTTGGTCTTTTTGGGATTTAGGATCAATAGGTTGTGAGAGAGCCATTGTTCAGTGGATAGTAGGGCCTGTTGGGTCAGGGAGTGTAGTTCAAGAATGTTATTTGAGATGGATATGTGTGGAGTCGTCGGCATACTGAATAAGGGAGGATTATTTGCATGAGGTACAAAGATCATTGGTGGAGATGTTAAATAAAAGGGGTCCCAAGATGGAGCCTTGGGGAACACCAGTGGAGATGGGAAGGAAAGGTGAGGAGGATGAGAGCCATTTGACAGATTGTTCCCTGCCAGATAGGTAACTATTATACCAGGCAAGTGCGGAGGGGGATTGGTGGAGATTTGCGAGTTTGGATAGTAGTAGAGGATGAGACACAGTATCAAAGGCTTCGGAGAGATCTAGAAAGAGACAGGAAATGAGTTTGTTTTTGTTGAGGGCCTCTGCAATGATATGAGTGAAGGAGAGGAGGGCAGTGGTGGTGCTGTGGTGAGGATGAAATCCATGTTGGGTAGGAGAAAGTAAGTGGTGTGTGAGGAGGTGATTGAGAAGCTGTGAGTGAATACAGTTTTCTAATATCTTGGAGAGGGGGGACAGAATGGCAATGGGTCGGTAGTTTGAGGGGTCAGTGGAGTTTCCACCTTTATGAAGAGGGATAGTGAAGAAAGTTTTCCAAAGGATGGGGACAGTTGATTCCAGAATAGATCAATTAAATAGTATAGATACAGGATAGGCAATTGAGTCAGCAGCAAGTTTGAGGAATGTAGGAGATAGATTGTCGGTGGAAGGAGAGCAAGGTTTTAGCTTAAGTAGTAGAGATTTGATGCAAGTAATGGGAACTGGCTCAAAAGAAAACAAAGTTGTGTTAGTGGGACTTGGAGAGGTGGGTGTCAAAGTAGAGTTTAGCTTAGAGGTTACCAGATTTTGGATGGAAGAGATAAAGTGTTTATTCAGGAGGGTAGCTGTTTCCTGAGAGGAAGAGTTAGGGTATGGGGAGGGATTAGAGGGCTTTCCAGGATAGAGGATGTTGTTGAGAGCTGACCAACATTTTTGAGGATTGGATTTGTTGTTAAGCTGAGCAGAGCTATAGTATAACTTTTTGTCATTAGTTGTATGTTTTTTGCAAGGATCCTCAGTTGCCTGTATTTTTGAAGAAAAGGTGGTTGTTTAGTTTTAGTCCAGGTTTTCCAAGCATGATCTCTTTGTTTCATAAGGGACCTAGTCTCTTTGGAGAGCCAGGGAGCATGGTTTGATTGTACTCTGATCTTCCTAGAGGGAGCTAAGGAGTTTAGAGAATTCATGAAGATGCTATTGAAAGTGTTTACAGCATCGTTTAGGGGGAAGAGTTTTAGAATGGACCAATCTATGTTGTGGAGAATGGAGTTTAATTGGGATGAATTGAAAGTTGATAGTTTTTGACAGTATTTGATAAGGTGGGGTTTAGGAATATGGGAGTATGTCTTAAGATGGTGGTAGGGAGATGATCACTGAGGGAGTCAGGTAAGGTGGTGGGATTGTTTTACTGGTGGGGGGAATTGGTAAGGAAGAGGAATTTTTATGGACGCGAGTGGGAGATGTTATAAGTTGGTGGAAGCCATGTAGGTGGATACTGAGTTGGGGGGAGTCAGTTGTGAGTTTGGACCAATCAATGTTGACATCACCAAGGATAAGTGTCTCATATGGTATGTTGTGGGAGAACCAGGATAGGATGTTTTCAAGAATGGGCAGATTATTACCAGGAGGAAGGTAGATAGAGGCAATTGCAAGTTTTTTGTGGGGATTCAGATGGCAGTTAGAGATGATGATTTCAGCTGGGAGGAAGTCAAGAATTGGGGAAGGGTATGGTGAGAGGTTAAGAATGTTTGAGTAGAGGATGGCCACAACACCACCTTTTTTACAGGTCTATCAGATCAGAAGATATTATAACCTGATGGGAGTATTTCACTATTTGATATGTGTGACTTGAGCCAGGTTTCAGATAGGGAGAGGATGTGAGGGGTATTGAGAGCTATCCATGAGTGCAGCTCAGTGACTTTATTTGCTAGACTCTGAATATTCAGTGAGTAAATGGTTAAGTATTTGGATGGAGATGATTGTTTTGACTGAGGTTGGTGACTGTTAAAGGAGTAAGATGGGGGTAGTATAGAGATAGTTTTGGGGAGAGAAGAGGGGCCTGGGTTGGGATGGATATCTCCAGAACAAAGTAGATTTTTAGTGAGGAGAGTGTGTAGTAGATGCTAGATTGAGTTTGTATAGTTTTGACTTAGCTTTGTGAGAAGGTTTAAAACCTGTATTATGGATAGTTTATATAGACTTGAGATAGAGGTAGTAAAGAGATTAGAGGAAATAGTAAAATATGAAGTAGTTGGATATATGCTGTATGAGTGAGAAGTTGGTGAACATAGGAGTGGGTCAGAGAGATTGGAGTTGTAAGAGGTGGAGATAGAGAGAATAAAAAGTAGTGTAGAAGATATTAGAAAATAATACTTGTTGGAATAAAATATGGTCAGATGGAGTAGGTAGAGAGACAGTGGTATAGATGAAGTGGTATTGACAAGATGGACAGATTAGTAAGGTGGTTGTGGCAATAGGCAGGAAGTGGAATTGTAGTGGCTAGTGGGGCATGAAGGGGAGGGATAGTTAGGTATAAAGGTAATTGTAATGGGGTGGGTGGGAATGGAGGTAGGGTAGGGGAGCAAAGTGAGCCCAAGCGTAGCGAGGGCGAATGGAGCGGGGCTAGCACCCTGGTCAAGATGAAGTCATAGAAACAATCAGAAAATATAGTGAAAAACTAGCTTGAGAGACAAGTATATAATGTTTCTAAAGGTATAATCACCAGAAATAAAACAAAAATAAATAAAATATGAGCAGAAGTAAGCTTACAAAAGGACACTGGCCTCAAGCTACACAAGTAGATTTACTTGAAGGAAACCCAGTACTGTATGTTTAAAATAAGCTACAATAGAGAGGGGTATTGCAGGGGGAGAGAGAGGTATTACTAGCAGCTAAAAGCAGGGCAAAACATAAAAAAAAATAATACGTAAGAGTCTGAAGACAGTAAAATAGGGCAGGTGCACTAGGTAAGGCAATTATGAGTGAGGCTAGAAATGAATTCAGGGAAGGGTAAAGTGCAGAACAGGAGAATATACAGAGAAACAGTATGAGGATAGTGGGTAACCAAAGAGAAAGGCTAGGAGCTGCTGGTGTCTGCTTTTCGTGGTGACTAGCAAAAAAACACTGTAAATTCTTGTTGTGATTATAAAGTCTAGCATTAATTAAAAGATTAGCTTATGTAGTAGTAATTTTCTGGGACACATACTTCAGTGGTATTATTTTAAGCTTAAAATGGTGGCTTCCAAACAGATAGTTAGAGTTGCAGGGTATCTGTTAAGGTCCTCAAACCTGTGCTGCCTGTACTGTAGCCAGGAGAAAACCACAGGGAAAAATCCACTAGGGTTCAGTGGTATTATTTTAAGCTTAAAATGGTGGCTTCTGGACAGATAGAGTTGCAGTATCTGTTAAGGTCAAGAGAAAACTGCTGGGAAAACCCACTAGGGACAGAGCAGCAGATGCTCAGCAGCATGAAGGGGAAAGAATGTTACTTTGTCTAGGGCCTAAGTCATAATAGTGAGAGAATTGAGACTTGCTGCAGGATCTAAGTTTCATTTATTACATTTTTACTGCATTTTTCTTTTTGCATATTACTTAGTATGAAACCTTAGTCTTGCAGAATCACTCACAATATTGAGAGAATTGTAAATTGCTGCATGGTCTGAGCCCCATTCTTTTTATCTTGATGCATTTTGTTTTACTTGCATTTTACTTGGTCTGTGGATTTTTCTCTAACTCATGTCATGTAACCTCTGTTGAGCTGTACAGCAGTGGTTAGCAGTGCCGTGTATAAAAGCAGGCACCTAGACTTGTAATAGTCCAAATAAAACTTATTTTTCTCAAGTATCTAGATGAGTGTACAGCAGCTAGTTTGTCTGGTGAGAAACTCTACCCCAAGAGTATTGTTTTAGATCAATCCTAGACCTTTCCTTTCAGCTCATCTCTAAACCTAATTACACCACCTCTCATGCATCACACAAAAAAGGGTCCATAGCTATGGGCGTGCACTTTCCTACTGTCTCTGTAGCCAGCCTGGTGGAAATGGGCATCTTGAAACAATGCAACAGTTGTTTCATATTTACTGTCAATATGTGGTAGATGTAATTATGGTTTACATTCATTTGATCGAGTGCACATTGCTCGATCATGCACAACACCGACTTTAAACCTTGAATTTTTAATGTCAAATCGTCATAATGTAATAAACACCAAATTCAACATTTCCGACTGCTCAACCACCTAAGCGAGCATACCATGGGTCAATAAGGGGGCGATATTTTGTGATTTGCAACTTTTGCAATCACTTTTTTGGAATTTTGCCACACTGCTTTCAACAATAACCTGATTGACCATCCGCCAGCCAATCAAATGCATGTATTCCCTAATTACACTATGTCTTTGGAGGCAATACTTTCGTATACAGACGCTGGTATCTTCAAACAGGTTGCCAGTAAAACACACACACTACACATACAATGTATCAGGCACATAACCTCACATATGCTGAAGTTCTTAAATGCAATCTACCCAAACCTCAAAGGCCTCCCATACACTGCTCTCAGCAACCTCCAAAACATTTACACAGACAACACTCTCCAGGACACTTACAACCACATCTTACAATGTCTCAACCTCTAAGCCCTTAAGGCAAACGGCCCCATAACCCAATATATTGGTCATTGGAGACTGTATCGTGAGGCACACTGATGCTACCTTACCAGGATGAGCAAGGAAACAGTTATGGGCAGTTTCCTGTTAGGTGCAAGGATCTGCCAGATCACAAATACACTCAGGACATTGAATCACAAGTTCCATTATGACTCTGTCATAGTCCATTTGGGTGTTAATGACATAAGATGTACCTCCTTTGACTGTATGAAGAGAAGCATGATAAAGCTTTCAGTTATGTGTCCCAGGCAAGTATAAACATAGCACTGAACAGCACTCAACCTTCTTCAAGAATGATACCACGATTCAAATAGAAGATGATTGACTGTAACAACTGGGTTACTTATTGGTGTCATTCTAAGAGTGTCAAATATTTCTCAGATTAGAAGGAGATAACCAACAGACCTCTGCTTTGCCAGAGATTTCCAATTATGATTTCAGATATTGGCCAAAATTGTATTCACTTCTGTAGTGCCTTTTTAGGCACTGGCAATAAGATTAATATTCTAACAGTAAATTCTACACCCAAGGTAAACTAAAGGTGTTACTGCTCGATGCTAGAAGTCTCAACAAAATACTACCTTCCCTGGAAGCACCCCTCATCCAGGAGATTGTTGACATCTGTGCCAATACTGTGACGTGGTTTAAAACCATGGAAACTGCCCCAGCAGTATAAGGCTGCAATGTCTTCCACACCTTTAGACCAGCTACTGCACAAGAAGGGACAAGAGGTGAAGGTATATCAATATACATAAGAAGTAAGCACATCTCAAGACTAGTCAGGCAATATGACATGCCTCAACTACCCCATGTTCAACTAACCTTATGTAAAGTCCAGTACCATAGCCTTGCTTGCTATATGTCTCAGTCTATGAACCAGGATAACCATACCACATGCTTGACTGCACTGGAATCACTCACAGCTCAGACCAACACCATATTTGTGCTTGATTTCAACTATTCAGCCATAAACTCGTGGTGGTGGTGCTGCGGTAGCGTTGTCGCCTCACAGTAAGACGCTGACCGGTTCAACTCTCAGCTAGAGCATCTTCTGCATGGAGACATGCGTGAATGGGCGTACCTTTGTTGAAGGTTGTGTGTTAGGGCTGGCAACTCAGCACGTAAAAATCAACTGCCAATCATTAGTGGACCGGAGTTCCACTGTGGCGACCCCTAACCGGGAAAAGCCGAAAGACACAACAACAGCCATAAACTGATATACATATACAACCACTAACATGCAGGTTCAAGGATTCTTGGATTTTGTCAAGGCAATGGAGCAGATCTGCACACCTACTAGGATGAAAATATGGACCTGGTACTCACAAATATGAGGGAATGTTGCAGCCCCCCATGTAATGTCTTCACTGGTCAAATCAGATCACAAAGCAATAAACCTTGAAATAAATACAAAGGCTGAACTACCAGCAAACCACAGAACCTTTAACACATTTCCCAAGTTTAACTACCTCCTAATAAGTGAAGGCATAACTGAATTCCAAGCACCCCAAATTTGTAGACAACAGTGGCCCATACAGATGTGTCTATGGAAACCTGTACAAGCATGTAAATGATTGCACAGAAACAGCAGTTTCAAAAAGAAATAAACTTAGGACAAACTATAAAAAAAAAAAAAAAGAAAAGCTCCTTGTGGACCCCCAGTATATATATATATATATATATATATATATATATATATATATATATATATATATGGATCTACTACTATTCACTGAAAGCAGATTTCACTGAAACACATTTGACTGTGCACAATTCACTGAAAGTTCAATTCACTGAAATACATTTCACTGAAAGTTATATATGGCCTTTTCCCCACTGTAGTGTGACCCTGGAGTTAGTATATATAGTAAGGGGAGGTGTGGTTGGCACTGCCCCCCACATTGGGGGTATGGGGGGGCATAGCCCCCACATGTTTTAAATATATATTATTTTCAGAGAACAGTAATATCGTGCAATTGCAAATTTCCATGTATATAGTTCAAAATATTTAAAATATGTGGGGGCTACACCCCCAACACCCCCCAATGTGGGGGGCAGTGCCCCTCACACCCCCTTACAATATATACTAACTCCAGGGTAACACTACAGTGGGGAAAAGGCCATATATAACTTTCAGTGAAATGTGTTTCAGTGAATTGTGTTTTCAGTGAATAGTAGTAGACCCATGTATGGAGATATATATATACATATATATATATATATATATATATATATATATATATATATATATATGTATATATATATATATATATATATATATATATATACATATATAGGTTGTATTTCAAAAGAAAGAAAATCCTGTCCAAAAATAGAAACAACTATGCCCAAAAAGCTAAAAATCCCTCATCACTCTCAACAAACAACTCAGGGCACTAATAAGGCCACCAAAGCCAACTTATTTATTTATTTACATTTGTTTACCAGAAAAGTCTGACTGGGCCAAAAGCCCATTTTCAGTGGAGGCCCAGCGAGAAATGCTCCACAGAAATAAACAAAATACAACAGACAGTACAAAAGTATCCATACAGTAAGATGAACAATACACATCATCTAGTTAGTCTATACAAAGTAGTATTCAATACAGTTTTATACTAGATACAGGCTGAAAAAGAAAAACACACAAGCATTTCAGTGAAGATCACTGTGAGTAAAAATGAGTAATGTGTACATATTAAATAATAGTTCTGAACAGATGAGATTTCCTTTATATATATATTCATTTTTGAGTAGTAATAAACACTGAGTAGAGTGAGAACATGAGCTAAGGAGTGGACAGTGTGTTGAGAAGTTGAACTTCAAGGTAAAAATACCCTCCTGGTCTAAGGATAACCATAAGGGATTTTCCACTTATATGAGCAACCTTAAAGGGAACACCCAACAGTGTGCTGAACTAACAGTAAATGGAACTTCCTATACTCAACCGGGAAATATATTAAATTGGGTGGCCCATCAATTTAGCATCAATGTCACCCCCTATCTCACCTACCTCCCCCCCAGGAAATACCCTCTACAATTTTTCTACTATCTCTAAAGAACAGGTCCTCACTGAACTCTTCAGAGCTAAAATCATGGCATGAGTGGGTCCTGATAATATCCCAGGATGCCTCCTAAATAGCTTGAAAGATGACCTGTCAGGCCCACTAGAATCTCTATTCAGCTACAGCTTCCAGACAGGCTTCATCCCTTGGGAATGGAGGACAGCAACTATCATCTCTCTACATAAAGGTAGGCCATCAACAGACCCAGGAAACTACAGATCCATAAATTTGACCAGTTTTATATGCAAGGCCATGGAAAGAATTATTGTGGTTCTGATAAACAAAGACATAGGAAATCCTCAAACACTGGATCCATCCCAGTTCAGTTTCATCAAGGGTAGGTCATGCCTACTAAGCTTAGTATATTCTTTGAGAATGTCAGTACAACAATGGGAAAAGGCAAAATAGTCCATACTGCCTACCTTGACCTGTCAAAGACATTTGACACAGTACCTCAGTTGAGTGTTATAGAAAAACTCAAATGTAGGCATAAATTCCTGCATCACCCTTTGAATAGCCAAATGGCTCACAGCTAGGACACATGAATTTAAGGAGAGGGACTCCAACTCCACCAAGAGGCCTGTTACTGGGAAGTTTCCTGTTTGTAATATACTTCATTGAAGTCAAGACAAATTGAGAAGTCCTTTGACTGACTAAATTTCCTGACAACTGCAAGTTAGGTGCAATCATTGAATCCCCCAAAGAAGTTGATATCCACCAGGGAGGCCTAACACAGACAATTAACTGGTGCCAGAACCATGGCATAAAATTCAATGCAAAAAATATACTCTTTTGGAAGACAACTACCTCTGCAATGTCTGGTAATGTCCAAAATCAATCACTGACCATGTCTGGTAATGGCCAAAATCAATCACTGACCATATCTGATAATGTCGGAAATCAATTACTGACCCTGCCTGGTAATGTCAAAATACAATGAAGTTAGAACACCCAGCATCACTGACCATGTCTGGTAATGCCACAACACAATGATGTTAGAACACCCAACATCACTGACCATGCATGGTAATGTCATAATACAATGAACACATGCCATCACTGAACATATCTGTCAATGTCATAATAGAATGATGTTAGAAGACCCAGTATTACTGACCATGCCTGGTAATATCATAATACAATGATGTTAGAACGCCCAGCATCACTGACTGTGCCTGGTAATGTCATAATACAATGATGTTAGATGACCCTGCATCACTGACCTTGTCTGGTAATGTTATAATGCAGTGATGTTAGAACACCCTACATCACTTACCGTGCTGGGTAATGTCATATTACAATGATTGTAGAACACCCAGTATCACTGACCATGACTGGTAATGCCATAATACAATGATGTTAGAACACCTAGCATCACTGAACATGCCTGGTAATGTAAAAATACAATGATGTTAGAACACCCAGCATCACTGCCCATGCCTGCTAATGCCGTTATACAATGATGTTAGAACACCAAGCATCACTGACCATGTCTGGTAATGCCATAACACAATGATGTTAGAACACCCAGCATCACTGACCATGCCTGGTAATGCCATAATACAATGATGTTAGAACACCCAGCATCACTGACCATAACTGGTAATGCCATAATACAATGATGTTAGAACACCCAGCATCACTGACCACGTCTGGTAATGTCATAATACAATGATGTTAGAACACCCAGCATCATTTTTTCACTGAACTGCTTGCCATTGTACCTTTAAATTTTGCATTTCCCTCAACAAGGAGTACTCAGAATTCTACAAATAAGATGTTTGCAGCTGCAAGCAGTTAATTTCCATGAAACTGTACTCAGCAAAGAGTCTTTGTAAATTTCTTTCAGAAAAGAATGCACAGCTGCCCTGTTAACTCCACTGAAGATTTGTCAGTGGAAAACTAATATCTTTGCAGTTAAAAGAAGCTTAGCATTTTCATTGCTTCATAATTTTGTCTATATTTTTAAAGCTTACATGCTTACAAAAACACCTGTCTATAGATTAAGCCAAAACTAGTAAGGCAGACATTCACTCTTGTAAAATAAAAAGATAAAATATAATAATTCTACATATAAAATGTAGTCAGTGCACTTGTACACCCCATCCCAGTAGCCCAAAATCACAGTATATGAACATTAAACTTGCTTTTGTCTAGCTTTTTTTATCTAGGTATACTGTAAAACATATATTTCTTTCAGCTAAAGCAAGTACTTGTTTATTTTAATGTCTTGAACACAAACAACCAATGAAAACTCTCCACTCACATTTAAAATACCCCTCACTACACAAAATTGTTTTACTGTGTATAACATGCAGTTAGTATCAAGAAATTCCTTATACAAATGCTAATAAAAACAAAATTAGTTTCACTGTTATTTTTTCCCCTTTTATTGCCCTTCTAAGCATTAATGATTTATGGTGTGAATATTCTTTACAGTCCACCCTCAAGATTAACTAAGTACAGGCTAACACAGAAGGTCTTTGGCTAACGAAGTTCGCAGATGACTGCAAACTAAAAGCCATAATTGAAACTCCTAACAATGTGGACATCCTACAAAAGGGCCTCACTGAGGCAGATGCCTGGTGTCAAAGCCATGGCCTCAAACTCAATGCCAAAAAGTGCATCGTCATCTCCTTTGGTAAAAACTCTGTACCCATGAACTACAACATAGGCTGTAGTATACTTAACACCGAAAGGGTGATAAGAGACCTTGGGACACAGGTGGACAGTAGTCTCTCCTTTGATAAACACATCACCACAGTAGTCAGGAAATCCTTCTACGTGGCATACCTCATCACAAAAGGTTTCTCATCCAGAAAAAAAGAGGTCATTGTTCCCCTCAACTCATCACTCATTAGACCCATTATAGAGTACAATGCCCCTTTTGGTATGTACCTCACAAGACATCAAGAACAACTGGAAAGGTGGCAGAAATACCTCACAAAGAGGATTACTGGTCTCAAACAGATGCCCTACGCAGACCGTCTCACAAGACTCCAGCTTTCCTCCGTCGCATATCACTTACTCAGAGATGATTTCTGCAGAACATACAAAACTATGTCAAACTCAGAGTTGTTGGACATGCTCCACTTAAATAAATCCCAATCCCTCTGAGCTACATGCTCTAGGGTACTAAACATTGTCACTACAATAAACAGAACATGCCGTTGGGATAAATTCCTGTCCCAGAGACTTCCCATACTCTGGAATAAACTACCTATCTATATCAAACAAAGCTCCTAATTGGCACTCTTCAAGAAAAATCTTGATAACTGGATGGGAAATAGGAAATTCACCCAGGGGATCACCTCTGTGGCTATGCTCGAAAGTGGCACAGGAAAATAATTTGTGTGGGTGGCAAAAGCCAGGGTACCTTTTTGGCTGGGCTTGTATAGGCCCAAGGGCCGATAGCCTAGTACCTACATATGAACCTATAAACCTATGCCTGGTAATGCCATAATACAATGATGTAAGAATGCCCAGCATCACTGACCATACCTGGTAATGCCATAATACAATGATGTTAGTAAACCAATCATCACTGAACATGTCTGGTAATGTCATATTACAATGATGTTAGAACATCCAGTATCACTGACCATGCCTGGCAATGTCATAAAACAATGATGTTAGAATATCCAGCATCACTGAATATGTTTCATAAGGCCATAATACAATGTAGTTAGAACACTCAATATTACTGACCATGTCTGGTAATGTCATAATACAATGAAGTTAGAACATCCAGCATCACTGAACATGTCTGATAATGCCATAATGCCATGATGTTAGAACACCAAACATCACTGAACATGACTGGTAATGTCATAATACAATGAAATTAGAACACCAAACATCACTGACAATGACTGACAATGTAATAATACAATGATGTTAGAACACCCAGCATCACAGCCCATGCCTGCTAATGCCATAATACAATGATGTTAGAACACTCAGCATCACTGACCATGTTTGGTAATGTCATAATACAATGATGTTAGAACACCAAGCATCACTGAACATGTTTGGCAATGTCATAATACAAGAAGTTAGAATACTCAGCATCACTGACCATGTCTGGTAATGCCATAATACAATGATGTTAGAACACCCAGCATCACTGACCATGCCTGCTAATGTCATAATACAGTGATGTTAGAACACCCAGCATCATTGACCATGCCTGGTAGTGTCATAATACAATGAAGTTAAAAGACCTAGCATCATTGACCATGCCTGGTAATGTCATTATGCAATGAAGTTAGAACACAAAGCATCGCTGACCATACCTGGTAATGCCATAATACAATAATGTTAATACACCCAGTATCACTGAACATATTTGGTAATGACAGAATACAATGATGTTAGAACACCCAGCATCACTGACCATGCCAGGTAATGTCATAAAATAATGATGTTAGAACACCCCATATCACTGACCATGCCTGGTAATGGCATAACACAATGATGTTATAACACCCAGCATCACTGACCATGCC
Organism: Protopterus annectens; assembly: GCF_019279795.1. NCBI lineage: Eukaryota > Metazoa > Chordata > Ceratodontiformes > Protopteridae > Protopterus > Protopterus annectens. The sequence continues at coordinate 49,822,367 of NC_056739.1, forward strand.
TGGTAATGTCATAATACAATCTAGTCTGAAAACCCAGCTTCACTGACCATGCATGGTAATGCCACAATAGAATGATGTTAGAACACCCAGCATCACTGACCATGTCTGGCAATGACATAGTACAATGATGTCAGAACCCTTATCATCACTGACCATGCCCGCTAATGCCATAATATATTGATGTTAGAACACACATCATCACTGACAATGCCTGGTATAGCTATAATTCATAGATGTTAGAACACCCAACATCACTGACCATGCTTGGTACTGCCATAATGAATGATGTTAGAATACCCAGCATCACTAACCATGCCATTTAATGCCATAATACAATGATGTTAGAACACCCAGCATCACTGACCATGCAAGGTAATGCCATAATACAATGATGTTAAAACACCCAGTATCACTGAATGTATTTGGTAATGACAGAATTCAATGATGTTAGAAAACCCAGCATCACTGACCATGCCATGTAATGTCATAAAATAATGAGGTTAGAACACCCCACATCACTGACCATGCCTGGTAATGTCATAATACAATGATGTTATAACACCCAGCATCACTGACTATGCCTGGTAATGCCATAATAAAATGATGCTAGAACACCCAGCATCACTGAACATGCCTGGTAATGTTATAATACAATGAAGTTAGAACACCCAGCATCACTGACCATGTCTGGTAATGTCATAATACAATGATGTTAAAACACCCAGCATCACTGACCATGCCTGGTAATGTCATAATACAATGATGTTAAAACACCCAGTATCACTGAACGTATTTAGTAATGACAGAATACAATGATGTTAGAACACCCGGCATCACTGACCATGCCTGGTAATGTCATAATGGAGTGATGTTAGAACACTCTGCATCACTGACCATGACTGGTAATGTCATAATACAAAGATATTAGAACACTCAGCATCACTGACTATGCATGGCAATGTCATAATACAATGAAGCTAGATCACCCAGCATCAATGACCATGCCAGGTAATGTCATTAAATAATGATGTTAGAACACCCCACATCACTGACCATGCCTGGTAATGTCACAACACAATGATGTTATAACACCCAGCATCACTGACCATGCCTGGTAATGTCATAATACAATATAGTTAGAACACCCAGCATCACTGACCATGTCTGGCAATGACATAATACAATGATGGCAGAACCCCTATCATCACTGACCATGCCTGCTAATGCCATAATATATTGATGTTAGAACACCCGTCATCACTGACAATGCCTGGTATAGCTATAATTCATAGATGTTAGAACACCCAACATCACTGACCATGCTTGGTACTGCCATAATGAATGATGTTAGAAGACACAGCATCACTGACTATGCCTGGTAATGTCATAATACAATGATGTTAGAACATCCAGCATCACTGACCATGCCTGGTAATGTCATATTACAATGATGTTAGAACACCCAGCATCACTGAGCATGCTTGGTAATGTCATAATACAATGATGTTAGAACACCCAGCATCACTGACCATGCCTGGTAATGTCATAATAAATTGATGTTAGAACATCCAGCATCACTGACCATGCCTGGTAATGTCATAATGCAATGCTGTTAGAACACCCAGAATCGCTGACCGTACCTAGTAATGGCATAATACAATGTTAGAACACCCAGCATCAGTGACCATGCCTGGTAATGGTATAATACAATGATGTCAGAACAATCAGCATCACTGACCGTGCATGATAATGCCATTATACAATGATGTTACAACACCCAGCATAACGGGCCATGCCTGGTAATGCCATTATACAATCCTGTTAGTAAACCACGCATCACTGAACATGTCTGGTAATGTCATATTACAATGATGTTAGAAAATCCATTATCACTGACCATGCATGGTAATGTCATAAAACAATGATGTTAGAACACCCAACATCACTGAATATGTCTCATAAGGCCATAACACAATGTAGTTAGAACACTCTGTATTACTGACCATGTCTGGTAATGTCATAAAACAATGAAGTTAAAACACACAGCATCAACATGGCTGGTAATGGCATAATACAATGATGTTAGAATACCCAGCATCACTGACCATGCCTTATAAGGGCATAATACACTGATGTTAGAACACCAAGCATCACTGACCATGTCTGGTAATGCCATAATACAATGATGTTAGAACACCCAGCTTCACTGACCATGCCTTGTAATGTCATATTACAATGAAGTTAGAACACCAAGCATCACTGAACATGTCTGGTAATATCATAATACAATGATATTAGAACTCCCTGCACCACTGCCATTCCTGGTAATGTCATAAAACACTGAAGTTAGATCACACAGCATCACTGACCATGCCAGGTAATGTCATAATGCAATGATGTTAGAACACCCTACATCACTTACAGTGCCAGGTAATGTCATATTACAATGATTGTAGAACACCCAGCATCACTGACCATGACTGGTAATATCATAATACAATGTTGTTAGAACATCCAGCATCACTGACCATGTCTGGTAATGCCATAATACAATGATGTTAGAACTTCCACCATCACTGACCATGTCTGGTAATGTCATAATACAATGATATTAGAGCTCCCTGCATCACTGACCATTCCTGGTAATGTCATAAAACAATGAAGTTAGATTACCCAGCATCACTGACCATGCCTGGTAATGTCATCTTACAATGATGTTAGAACACCCTGCATCACTGGCCATGCCTGGTAATGTCATAAAACAATGATGTTAGAACATTCTGCATCAGTGACCATGCCTGGCAATGTCATATCACAATGACGTTATAACACCCAGCATCACTGACCATGTCTGGCAGTGTCATTATACAATGATGTTAGGACAGCAATCATCACTGACCATGTCTGGTAATGTCATAATACAATGATGTTAGAAAACCCAGCATCAGTGACCATGCCTGGTAATGCCATAATACAATGATTTTAGAACACCCAGCATCACTGACCATGTCTGGTAATGTCATAATACAATGATGTTAGAACACCCAGCATCACAGACCATGCCTGGTAATGTCATAACACAATGATGTTAGAACACCCAGCATCACTGACCATACCCTGTAATGTCATAATACAATGTTGTTAGAACACTCAGCATCAATGACCATGCCTGTTACTATCATAATACAGTGATGTTAGAACACCCAGCATCACTGAGCATGTCTGGTAATGTCATAATACAATGATGTTAGAACACCCAGCATCACTGACCATGCCTGGTAATGTCATAATACAATGATGTTAGAACACCCAGCATCAGTGACCATGCCTGGTAATGTCATAATACAATGATGTTAGAACACTCAGCATCACTCACCATGCTTGGTAATGTTATAATACAATGATGTTAGAACACTCTGCATCACTGACCATGCCTGGTAATGTCATAATACAATGATGTTAGAACATCCAGCATAACAGACCATGTCTGGTAATGTCATGATACAATGATGTTAGAACAGCCAGCATCAGTGACCATGTCTAGTAATGTCATAAAACAATGATGTTAGAACACCCAACATCATTAACTGTGTCTGTTAATGTTGTAATACAATGATGTTAGAACAACTCCACTAGCATTCTCTGACATTGAAAACTACCTTACCAAAGCCAAACTTATCCTCAATCCAAAGAAAACTCAGCTTATGATCATAGCCAGTTCTAACAAAAACACTAACAGTCAGTTCACTATCTACTCCACAAATGCTACTCCAATTGCTCCAGTGGCACAGGCTAAGCTATTGGGAATAACCATAGACTCCCACCTAAAATTTGATAGTCACCTCAACTTAACTATTAAAAAAGTACATGCCAAACTGGGGTCACTCTACCATATCAAACCATTTCTTATCTTGAAACCAAAACTGCCAAACAAACTCAGTAAAGCGAAAACCACAAAGGAAGGCTTCTGCAGGTAGCGATTATGGTAAATCCAATTAGTGATAATAATCACGATATAGCGACTTTGATGTTAGCACTTTATTGATACACAAGAACTTTCAGAAGGCTTTGTATCCTTCCTTCATCAGACAAAACAACATATGCTAGGGTAAATCTCATTTAAATACACACTTAATGACCCTATTAATTACATCATAGGTGAGGACCTTCCTATTTTTAAAAAAAATTTTCATTTTAAGTTATCATTAAAAAATATATATTATACATGTGTTAATCAAATGTGCATTATATTGACAATCAATTTAATAACATAGTAATTGCAACAAATGCTTAAAATATGTAAAAATGGGAATATATAAAAATAAACTATATATAATGTGATATAAAAGGGACTACTAATAAGTTATTAAAAAGCCTATGATCATGTTGTGAACTAAACCATCCTAATCCTACTAACACAAAAAGGATGGCAGGGCATAATATGTAACACCAAAAAAGCTAACAATACATTAAAAATACATTATTGAATCTGAATACACTAACAACTATAAACAGGACGTATGTGTCTTCATAGTGAGGTATGTGTTATATAGCCCCCCCCCCAAAAAAAAATATTATATTATATTAATTTCCTACAGCATATATCTAAAAAATCAGAATTATAATAAATATATATAAAAACAGTCCAAAGCAATAATCCATGCAAATTTATAGTTAATACCAATTCAACTAAAATATGAAAGGGGCAGCTTCATTAAAGGGCCATAATAGTATCACTTGTTACCTCCTTAATGCCAAATGTTTCAGTATGCACGTCAAGGAGATGGACTCATTCAATCCAGGATTAATATGTGCTCCCGTTCTAATTTGCCAAAAGAGCTCCTCTTTCTCTAATTTAATCTGCCAAGGGCCTGAATTTTGATCTGTCAGCACTTGTCTTAACACTAAAAAATAAAACATATGGTCAGGATATTCCATCACATGACGAGCCAGTGCATTATTCATATCCATCTTAGATACTGCATATAGATGTTCATATATGTTCATAAGACCCTCTCGGTCTTCCCTATATAGAAGGCCGAGCATTTATTGCACAAAGCCACATATACTACTGCTCTTGCAGCGCAATTAAAATTGCCCATAATCTTGTATATCTGTTTGTTCATTATAACATATTGTCCTTCTTGTATATGTTTACACTGGCGACATGTCCCACATCGAGACATACCCTTATGTCTATTGGGGCCCGTTCTTTTGTTCCTTTCTAAGAGGGATTTTAAACTGAACCCTTTTCTATAAGTAATACCTGGTAAAGGGCCTAATGTTTCAGCCAGATGCCTATCTTCAACAATAATTGACCAATTCTTCTGTAGAATATTCCTTATAAAATGGTGATCCACTGAAAAAGTACACAAGAATTTGGTCCCAATATTAATCATGTCGCTGTTCATGCCCTCAGCCTCCGTGTTATCCAAACTAGTGAGTATGTGAGACCCTTGTGAGTTCAAAATAGGTTTAAAATGTCCTATGTTCCTTTTCAACACAACCTCTTTCTTGATCTCTATGATCAGGGCCCAGGGATAGCCTCTGTTCACAAACATATTGCTCAAATTGTCACATTCATCAGTAAAATCTATATCCCTTGTAATCATACGTGCTGCCCTTACCATCTGTCCTTTCACAACCGCTCTTTTTTGATGGTAAGGGTGACAGCTACTAAAATGTAGGTTTACGATAGATTTTGCTAATAAATTTAGACTCATTATAATCTTTACTGAGCAATATGTCCAGGTAATTAATTTCATTAGTGTGGACTTCAAACGTAAAATCTAAGAAGTCTACAAATGTCCTCATATCTCCAATGAAAGGTTCTATTTCGTCTAAGGGTCCTTTCCAAAGAAAAAACATGTCGTCCTGGTATCTAGTATACCAGGCGACATGCCATTTAAAAACCTCATTGTTAAACAAAAATGTATTTTCCCACTGAGCCATGACACAATTGGCAAATGCTCCCCCACATGGGGAGCCCATGGAAACCCCCGATGTCTGCTTATAAGTTAAACCATTAAAATTGAAAAAACTATATTTTAAAATCAGCTCTAGTAAAGTCTCAGTTATGTAAATTATATTCTGCTCAACCTTTTTACTTTCTAAAAAACCCCTCAGCCATTCCAAACCAAGCTGTTGTGGGATGACTGTATATAAATCTTTAATGTCTACAGTCAAAAAAATAATGTTTGGATCAAAGGGTATTTTGTTAATGTTTTCTAGAAAATTTCATGAGTCCTTGCAAATCTGCTTTTCTGTTCTAATAAGTGGCTTGAGAATAGTATCCACATATTTAGCGCAAGCTACTAAAATAGACCCCCTACTATCTACAATCGGTCTAAATGGAGGTTTGTTAATAGACTTATGGATTTTTGGGGCCCCGAAAAATGATGGCATTCTAGGTGCCAACACACTCAAGTAGGAATGTATGTCATTGTCAATAAAATCCTCTAAAAACAAATCTTCAATTGTGGCTCTTATCCTGTTGTGGGCTTTATTCACTTCATTCAGGCTAATATTCTCATAAGGCCCCTTATTCAAATGTGAAGTTAATTCTTCGACATAGTCAATCTGGTTCATAAAAATGAGGCCATTCCCTTTATCGGGTTTCATAACCCGTATATTACAATCCTGAATTAATGAAAGAAAATCACGCTGCTCCACTGTAATATTAAGTTTGTTTTTAGAACTACACACCTTATTAGCTGCCAGATGTCTTAAATCTAATTCACACACCTTCTCGAATGTTTTCAAATTGTTAACCAAAGGTGGATTGAACAAACTGGCTATTCTAAAAGGATTAGCCAGTGATGAGCCTTTACCCAAAACAGTTGTCAAGTTTAATTTGCGTACAAACAGTTTGAGGTCAATTATTGTCTTAACCAAGTCCATGTGAGAATCTGGAACGAAAGTCAAACCTTTGGAGAAAAAGTCAGCCATTTCAGTGGTGATATTTAATGTAGTATAATTAAAAATTTTGAAATCACCTTCTGTACTATACACTATAATAGGCTGTCCTTCCAAAGTCATCATTTCCTCCTCTGGTTCTGTTTGCTCCTTACATTCGTACAAGTCGTCACAGTCTTGCTCGACCTCAAGTTCATTTGGTGTGGGTTCCGGCCTTGCCAAAAACCCTGGTTGTGTTCAGCCCCTAACACATCCATCTCATGATTTGAATCATCATGTTGTCGTCCAAAATTGTTGTCGGTCACATCAGATTGCCCTGCTTGCTCATATTCATTATCTAACTCAAAATCACAGTCCTTAGGAACATTATTTGTATCACAGTCCTCTTCCAAGAACTCATCCAAAAACTGTACTTCATGTCCCACTTTAAGGTTATCCTGCCTATGTGCATGAGGAAGAAATATGTTAGGTTTATTTTTGTTTTTTACTTCTCCAATTTGTGGTGGTTTAGGATAGGCTTTATTGCTAGCATATTGCTGCACATCCCTTTTTATTTTCCTCCTTTTATTCTCACACAGTTTATTGGTGGTTGCTTCTATGCTCGTAAAAATACGAGCATAATCATATTTATATCTTAAAAAAATCATGATTCTGTTTTATCTTATGTTCCAAATCTGCTAATTCGTTTTTAAGCACTTCAACCTGCTGCCCATAATGATCCATGAGCATTCTAATAAACTCAAAACTTTGTCTGTCAAATAATTCAAGGAGCTGTGTGTGAAAATATGATCCTTCAATTAAGCCTACCGGGAAGCGCCATTGCCTAAGTCCCTTAGGCACGATCCTTTTCTCTAGGCATTCTTCCAGGTAGGCAATCTCCAATTGCAATTTCTTGCATTTGAAGAGCTTAGAATCAAATTCACCAATTAATGTACTGATGTTGTTAAAAGTAGAAAGCGTAGCAACTACAGAGGGCTCCCTCCCTCTTCTATTATTATTTAAACTGAAAAAGTCCTTCTTATTAAGATAAACCTCAACAGTAGGAACTGAATCATGAACATAGTTTATCGCCACAGTACCTTGTGTAGTTCCGATGTTAGTAGTAGGGGCTTGCCCTTGTCCTGGTGGGATGCTAGGCATAGTATTAATGGTGGAACTCCGGTCAATCGCCTCGGCACCCCTGTCCATCGCCTCAGCACCCCCCGAGCCTCTCGCCTGTCGCACTTCCTTATTCTGAATCATAGTTCCTATTACCACGCTGCTAGTATTAACCTGTACCATAGTGTCTCTTGAACGGCACCGGTTAACGCTACTAAATCCGACCGCCCCATCCAACTTATCGATACGCTGGGTAAGCGTGTCCATTCTTCCTAACAGGAGCTGGATTAATGTTGTTAAGTTGCCATCAGCCTTCGCCTCGTCGGCTACTTCCTTTACCCCTTCGCTGTCAGCGTCGCCCATGCAATCTTGGGAAAATAATGGATCCTGCGTTGAAACACTTCCTATGTTGGCCATAACAGACATTGAAACCAAAACTGCCAAACAAACTCAGTAAAGCGAAAACCACAAAGGAAGGCTTCTGCATTTCTTATCAACAACACAAGATCAGCCATTGCTCGCTCCCAACTTCTATCCACCCTAGTCTATGCATCTCCAATTCTGACTAATCTCAACAAAACTGAGCTAAGCAAAATGGAAGCCTGCTATAACAGAATTGCCCGCTTTGCTGCAAATTGCTCATATAGAACTCATCACTGTACTGCTTTGAGACAGCTCAACTGGCTTAAACTGCCCAATCTCCTTACCTACAATCAGCTCTGCCTCTGTCATTCTATCTATTACCTCCCCAATAAGTGTCCTGCTCTCAAAAATCTAGTACATCACTCAGCCAAAAGGCCTCTTAGATCATCAAGCAAACTACTACTAGAAGTCACCAACAGCTACAATAACTTTGGAGATGCACTATATAGTAGTTCCGTGGCTAAAAAATGGAACTCTGTCCCTACTAGCATTCAAAACACATAATTTATTTATTTATTTATTTAAATTTGTTGACCAGGAGTGTCCGACTGGAGGTAGGTCCATTTTCAGCGGAGGCCTGGGGAGAAAAGCTCCACAGTAAAATAAACAGACAGTAGTTACACTAGAATACATAGCGATTAACAATTTAACTTAGCAATTACTTACAACATATTTACAGATGAAGAACATAGTACATCAGTAGAAAACTAGAATCTTTATCTGTGAAGTACATAACAGACATTAACAAATGTTACAATGAGAAGTTCCTGCTGTATAATAAGTACTAGGCTTATGAGCATCTGAGCTTGCTATAATCAAGGTAGTTAGTGGAGTGGAAAGAAAGGTAGTGGTTGGATGGGGTGGATGATATTAGAGTGGGAGTTGCAAGGGCATAGCCAGCATGTTTTTAGGTGCACTTTTAGTAAAGTTTTGAAGTGGGTGCATGATGGTACAGAGGTAATTGTGGGTGGGAGTGAGTTCCATAATTTGGCCATGGTGCAAGAGAATAGTGCTTCACCAGCAGAGTTATTGGCTTTAGTGATCTGCAAGTGATTTTTGTTGCTGGATCTTAGTGGTCTGGTGGTGCGATAGGGTTGGAGTAGATTCTGGAGGTATCATTCAAAGCCTCCTTTAAAGACCTCATCAGGCAACATCTCAAGCAAAATTGGCAGTGCCATGATTGCTCCCCAGGCTAGTGAAAGCAGATAACATATACATACAAAATCTAGAGCACTTGATAATAGATTTCAATCTTAGAAACACTGGCAAATCTACAATGTATGTACTGTACCTGTGTACTATGTATGTATTCTACCTATGTTCCAAATTTCAGCTGTACACCACAAATCTATTAATTACCTTTATTTTTAAAATTAATATTTTTTTGTTTGTTCTCTCCACTGTAACTGTTTATGTGCCACATACCACTGTAAAAACATGTCTCTTGTAATTTGTGTGTATACAGATCATGTCTAAATAATTAAATGTGTCTGTAATTTTTCTTTGTGGAGCTTTTCTCCCCAGGCCACTGCTTCAAAAGGGCCTTTTCGGCTCAGTCAGACACCCCCAGTTAACAAATGTAAAATAAAATAAATAAATAAAATGTCAGAACATCTAGCATCACTGACCATTCATGGTAATGCCATAATGCAATGATGTTAGAACACCCAGCATAACTGACCATGCCTGGTAATGCCATAATACGATGATGTTAGTACACCAAGCGTCATTGAACATGTCTAGTAATGTCATAATGCAATGATGTCAGAACATACAGCATCACTGACCATGCCTGGTAATGTCATAAAACAATGATGTTAGAACACCCAGCATCACTGAATATGTCTCATAAGGTCATAATACAATGTAATTCAAACACTCAATATAACTGAGGGTAATGCCACTCAATGCTAGAAGTCTAAAGCTCAAAATGCACTCACTCGAGGCACTCCTTAAAATGGAGAACATCGATATCTGTGCAGTGACTGAGACCTGGTTCAAGGCTCCAGAGAGCACCCCTGCACTACCAGTCTATAACTCATACCGCACTTTTTGGCCATGTATCCTGGACCGAAACACCAAAGGCAGAGGAGTGTCCATATTCATTAAGGATATCCACACCTCCATGCTAGTTGCTCAGCATAATGCATCCAAGGTTATCCAAGTGCAACTAACTCTGAGCAAAACTGCAATCCAAATTGTAGCTTGCTACAGATCCCCCACCATGCCCCAGGATTCCCACTAATCTTTTCTTGATGTACTGGAAAATATTAGGGTTCAACCAAACACCCTAATAATGGGTGACTTCAACTACCCCACCATTAACTGGGAAAAATACTAGTGTACCAACCCCTTAGCTCAACACTTTCTGGAATTCATAAACTCCAATGCCCTAGATCAACTTATCATCACCCCCACCAGGGGCAACAATATCCTATCATGGTCATTACAAACATGAGTGACCGGTGTTCCACACCTGAAGTCAACTCCTCGTTGGTCTGATCTGACCATAAGCTAATCACCCTTGATATCCACATCCTACCCCCACCCCTCATTAAGGAAACCACAGTAAAAAATTTCTCCAAAGCCAACTTCATGCTTCTTAAGACAGAAGTGGTGAACTTCATGACACCCATGCAGATGGACAATACAGTTACAACTGCTAAATCCTCCACAAATGCACTCTATAAGCACTTATACGAGTGCATGGATCGTGCTCTCCCAAATAGAACCAAGACGCTATCCTTCATAAAAAGGAAGCCAATCTGTTGGTCCTCTGCCATAAACAAACTGTACAATAGAAGGAATAAACTGTTGCTAAAGAGAGTAAAATCCCATGAGTGGAGAAGCTCCCTGGTTAGCCTCAGTAAGAAGCTGAGATCCCTTATAAGACCTCTAAAGCTAGCTATGAAAACAAAATCACCACTAATTCCAAGGACAACCACAAGGCATTCTATAGCTATGTCAAGAATCTCAATAGCAACACCCAGATCTGCTCTGAGTTACAGCACAAAGGCACAAAAATTACAGAACCAACTGATATTGCCAGTATCTTGGCAGATAGGTTCAGTGCTAACTTTACCCCCCTCTCACCGCTTAAAGGGCCAATATCTATACAGGAAGAATGCAGAGTCCCTGTAATCACAACTACGCAGGTAAAAGCTGCACTCCCTAAAGCCATAATACAATGATGTTAGAACACCCAGCATCACTGACTATGCCTGCTAATGCCATAATACAATGATGTTTGAACATCCAGCATCACTGACCATGCCTGGTAATGCCATAATACAGTGATGATAGAATACTCTGTGTTACTGACCATGCCTGGTTATGTCATAATACAATGATGTTAGAACACCCTGCATCACTCACCGTGCCTGGTAATGTCATAAAGCAATGATGTTAGAACATCCAGCATCACTTACCATGCCTGGTAATGTCATAATACAATGAAGTGAGAACACCCAGCATTACTGACCATGCTGGGTAATGTCATAATAAAATGAAGTTAGAACACCCAGCATCACTGAACAAGTCTGGTAATGCCATAATACAATGATGTTAGAACACTCAGTGTTACTGACCATGCCTGGTAATGTCATAATTCAATGATGTTAGAACATCCAGCGTCACTGACCATGTCTGGTAATGTCACAAATCAATGGATTTAAAACATCACTGAACATAATACATTTACCTCTCCGGTTTGTTTTATTTGTATGATGGCAGAGATGTAAGTCACTAGTTCTGGCTGCACTAGAGCTGTTAGCATCTCTAATTGTGTTTAATGTTAGGTATAGGTCACCCTGCAAAGGTTAATAAGGAACCTTGTTTAGGGATAGTACTTCAAACATTTTTCATAGCTCAGTAGCTTTAAGAAAACCATCTTCATGATTATAAGAGTTTTTGACTTTTTAGTTGTTTAATATGTCTTGAAATGTACATCCAAAAGATGGTGCTATACTTATTAATTGGACAAATTAAGGCTGCAAAGAGTGAGATTATAACTTCCTGTTTGACCTGGATGATATACCTTTAGATATACCCAGGGATTCAATAAACTCCGTATAGGCTTAGCGCAAAGCCTACATGGAATTTACATGTTTGCATGTTGAGCAGCAGCATTAATTACATATGCATGCCGCGCACTGCATTTAAACGTAAGCAAGCGCAGTTTCCTGGCCAGCAACCGTGTTGCCATCCATGAATCCATGTACAGCAACACGGAAACCAGCACATATGTAACCTGCTTACCTACAGATAAACAATGTCTACAGGGTAGCGCAGAATGCCACAGTGATTACAAGGGTTATTAATAAAGCAATGTATATAGTTCCAATGCATTAAAAATGTAGAACAGAAACTTCTGACTCTCCACGTTGTATAAAATAATTTATTCGAAAAGAAAAGACAAACGGTGAGCGCTTTCACGTATGCTATGATACGCTTCTTCAGACAATGTACTACTGAAAACAAGCAGCATATTTATAGGGAGGCATAGCCTAATACGTGTGTTTAATTAATCAATTAGCTGATAATTCAATTAAAATTAATCATTTTCTATAAAAGGTTTTTAAAGCCACACAACAAACTACGAACAAAAGAGAAACACTAGATACGCTGAATACAATGAGTCATGCATATATTTAAACACATTTAAAATCATCTAACATTCACTTAAATATATATATATTTATTTCATATATAACGTTACAACGTTATATAATATATATATAGGATATATATTCGTCTCTTTTTTTAAAACCTTTTCATAAAACAACATTTGTCATGCGGTAATTAATTATATTATAAATATTTAAGATATTAAGAAGTTAAAAGATTGAAAAATTTTCTAGTATATATAAATATTCAATACTTCAACATTTTAAAACTACATTTTAATCAATGAATATATGTACAATAAATTAAATAAATAATGGTATCAAGGGAATCTGAAATAACATTCTTATCTAAACATTCATACTAATCATGTACATCATACCGTAGCAGGTTGGTATAGGTAAATATGAATATGGAACATTTCGTAACCAGCAGAAATCTAAGAATATCAATTATAAAATTGATAATAAATTATTATTATTTATATAAATTAATCAAATATTTATTTAATAAATAAATAAATAAATACATTTATAAACTTGTTTAAAAACCACATTTCAATAAAACATTAAAAAGAGAGAAAGGTGAGATATACCAATGTATAAGTATAAGGATGAAAATATGTATAGATAAATGTTCATGTAATTTATAAGTCTTATAAGTCTTAAGGGCTTTAGGAAATGAAAAATGTGTTTCAAGAATAATGCATTTAACATACTTAATAATAGGAAATACTGTATACCACTAAATAAGATAGAATAAAATATAATAATCACAAAAGTGAAAAATAAGAAATGTATATAAAGATAATAAAACATCAAACAATGAAATTATCTCCGATTGTTGAGAAAAGATCTTATTGTGATGTAATTATTTAACCCTGGAGAACAATGGCCTCTGAGTCTAAGAATCCATTTCAGTTCATTTAATTCAATCAAGTTTATATAGTCACCACCTCTAGCATTAGCTTCCACAATTTGCAATACTCTGAACACAAAAGTATGTGATGGATTGGATATAATGTGTTTAGCTAGGGCGTTTAATTCATTTTTCTTTTTAATATCGTACTGGTGATTATATATTCTATTTCTCAATTTCCTTTTAGTGAGGCCTATATAAAATGCAGAGCAGCATTCACAAGTGGCCAGATAAATTAGGCCTGAAGTATCACAAGTAGCCCTGAGTCTTGGTTTAAAAACATAATTAAACTCTGGATGTGTAAAATCTTGCAATTTAGTGATAAACCTACAATAATTACAATGTTGACAGGGATAAGTTCCAAAAGAATGAGTTGACTTTTGCAAGACATCATTTATCAAAGCTGGTCTGTCACATAATAAGGATTTCAGATTTTTGTTGCTCCTGTAAATTATGTGGGGACTAGTGCCTACTATTTTTAGTGTAGATTCATCTGTCAATAAGACTTTCCAGTTATTAAGTAGTATTTTCCTAATGTTCTGAAAATCATTTGTATAGGTCGTGATAAAGGATGCTTTCTCCCTTTAATTATATGTGTCACTTTTAAAAGCAGGGAGAAAATAATTACTTTTTATATCATCCAATCCTGAATTTTCTTGAAATAGAGTATTATTCCTAACTTCCATTATTAGATCATAATCATAGCCTCTTTCTAAGAACATGTCTACCATATTATCTGCTTCTCTTTTTAAATCATCTATATCAGTACATATTTTACTTAATCTAGTAAATTGACTTCTTAGTATTCCTTTAAAAGTATGCCGCGGATGCATACTATCATATTTCAGAATTGTATTCCTCCAGCATTTTTTCTTGTATAAAGTAGATACTAATCTCCCTTTCCTGATATTCAAACTCACATCCAGGAAGTTTACTGATAAGTATGATGTTTCAACTGAGAATCTGAGGAATGTGGTAGTAGTTTCTAAATGTGTTTTAAAAATAAAAAACTCCTCTATAGAGCCATCCCATACGATTAAAATGTCGTCCACAAAACGCCTATAGACTAAAACTTTATGAAATAAAGTGTGTTGAAAAACATGATTCAATTCCCAGTGGTATACAACTAAATTAGCATATGTGTTTGCACAGGGGGTCCCCATAGCCACACCACATGTCTGTAGGTATAGGTCACCCCCAAATGCAAACACATTGTTGCTAAGGACCAATTCCAATAATTGACAAATTAGAATTGTTGTATTCCCATTTACTGTGGGAGTATGCTGTAACAATTCACGTATAGCTTCAGTCCCAACTTAGCGCAAAGCCTACATGGAGTTTACATGTTTGCATGTTGAGCAGCAGCATTAATTACATATGCATGCCGCGCACTGCATTTAAACGTAACCAAGCGCAGTTTCCTGGCCAGCAACCGTGTTGCCATCCATGAATCCATGTACAGCAACACGGAAACCAGCACATATGTAACCTGCTTACCTACAGATAAACGATGTCTACAGGGTAGCGCAGAATGCCACAGTGATTACCAGGGTTATTAATAAAGCAATGTATATAGTTCCAATGCATTACATGAAAGTGTATTCAGTGCAGAGTAGTGTAGAAACCTGTTTCGGGCATACTGAATAAAAGTTGTGTAAACGATCATTAAGGGCAGATAGACTGCATTATAAATAAATAGTCAAGGGAAGTGTGTGTATTGAAAAGGGCCACACATATGAATTGTAGGAATGATAACAGGGGAAGAGGACAGGTGAAACATGGTAATGTAGAGCAGATGAGGGCATGTCAATGAAGACAGTTGTAGCATGAACACTAATCACATATCGACATGATATAGTATAAACTGCATAGTTATTGTATATTATGTGACTGTCACACAGGATGCTATATCAATGCAGAAGATTCTTTATGACATAAGCATCCTGACATGAACTATGGAGAAGATGTATATTAGGGATGTGATATACAATAGGGGTCTGCTGCTTATTGTGAAGCTGTACAAAATTAGTTGCCTGAATATGACTGCTCATGGGCAACAGTAAACAGAAGCACTCACAGTCATGGACAATATCAGCATAATACCACCAGTAATCCATGTCTTTGACATCACATATGTGATTGTGAGTGATTGTAGATGGTTCTGCAAGAACACACTTGTGCAGCTATTATGATTCATCAGTAATCTCTCTGGGAAATCAAATGCACCTTCCTCAAAATTTAACATCTACTGGAGATGTTAGGAGGGACACTGTTACACCTGCATTTGAAATTATGAGCAGTTCTGGCTAGTTGACAGGAGTGCATTCCATAGATATGCCACAGTCTACACTTGCACAAATGTAACCCATGCCATCAATGTTGTCTATCAGCTATGTATTTACTGTGTGCATCACAGGAGCACGTCTCATATAATAACACCTTGAAGGGGTTTCTGCACCATCATACCCAAATGTTTGTTAACCAAAAACAATACGCAGGTATGGCTGATATGATGGGAGATCACTGTAGCAAAAGTGGTACAGTTGAGTAACTCATCCCAGAAGATGTGCTGGAAGGTACATGCAAAAGGGTGTGTTGTAATCAATTATTGTTATAAGGGCTGAGAACTGAGGAGGTATAATGACCTTTGATATAGATGCCCTGCACATACTCAGGAGTTTTCTACATACAAGGGATTAGTCACCACTGTGGGCATATACATGCTGGTGGACATTCTGTATACTATCTACCTGAGCACACAGGTCAAATATCACTTGGTCTGCTCTTAGAGGTGTGCTGTCTATATTGTAATTATCTGGTATATTTGATTTCATAATTAAACTAATCCCCCTATGATTTTTCTTCATTCCCTGTGTTGCCATGACTATGGTAGCAATCTTTTGTGTGTGTTGATACTGTATGAATTATACCAATGCCGCATTTGGATTCAATAATTGTTGACAATTTGCAGTCCTCTGCAAAGCTGGTTGGAGAAAGGCAGCATTACTCAGTTTTGATGTCTGAGACTTAAATAATGTGCAGGGCACTGAGGTATGGACCTAGTCACTGGACTCTAGAAAGAGGTAACGTCACACACTATAACTTATTTATCTGTCATGTATGTGATCTTGTTGTCTACCCACTTGGTAATGTAGGTGTTTATAGCCACTAGAGAAAATTTGTAATATCTGACCATGGATTTATGGCAAATGCCTTTGCCAGGTCAAGTTACACGGGATGATAGTGTTATCATTGTGCATGTCCCTGGTAACTTTCTTGAAGACAGTGAAATGCGGGAACAGACATGATGTAGCCTTAACAAATCAAACATGGGTTTAGTACACAGTCGTAATATTACCTATGTCCTTTTTGAAAGGGTCCATCTCAAAGTCAGGAATCCCACTCGGCTTTCCTGAAAACATTGGAGAACATGAAGATCTCTCCGAACACCATTATATTGGGCGACTTCAACTACCCAAACATAGACTGGGAGCATTACTCAAGCCCCAGCACCTTAGCCCAAAGGTTCCTGGAATTTATAAACTCAAATGCTATGGAGCAACTAGTCACCACTCCCACAAGACTGGAAAACATACTAGACCTGATTATTACCAACATGGGGACTCTATGCTCCATACCAGAAGTATATCCCTCATTGGTAAGATCAGACCATAAATTAATTTCACTGGATATCCACATCCCGACCCCACCCCCAGCCCAGAAAACCACAGTGAAAAACTTCACAAAAGTGAACTTCACACTTCTCAAAACCGAAGTGGAATCCTTCAAGGCCCCAGAGCCAGTGGAAACTACAGCCCAAACAGCAGAATCCTATATAAACACATTCTACGGACATCTCCAGGAATGCATGGATCATGCTATCCCAAACAAAATCAAGACCCAATCATCCAAAGGCAGGAGTTCAGTCTGGTGGACCCCAGCCATAAATAAACTGTACAACAGAAGGAGGAAGCTTCTACATGATAGAGCAAAATCCCTAAAAGGGAAGGCATCTCTGATCAGTACTAGCAAAAAATTACGATCCCTCATAAAATCCTCCAAGGCCAGTTTTGAGAGAAATATTGCACAGGACACTAAAGACAATCATAAGGCTTTTTTCAGTTATGTTAGGAACCTGGGATGCAACTCCCAGACTTGTTCTGAGTTTGATTCTAAATGAAAAAAAATACACTGAAACCACAGACATCGCCAATATCCTGGCAGACAGGTTCAGTGCAAACTTCTCCACCCCCTCCCCCCCCAAAAGAGCAAGTATCTATCCCGGCAGAGTGCAGCCTCCCAAACATCTCTGATGCTCAGGTGAAGGCCGCCCTCTCCAAAGCAAAATACACTGCTTCCATGGGACTAGATGGCATCCCGGGTTGCATCCTACATGAACTCCAAGAAGAACTAATCCCTCAAGTAAAACTGCTGTACAATCTCAGCCTCACTACAGGATATGTGCCCAAAGAATAGCGTACAGCAACAGTGGTCCCACTCCACAAAAGTGGCGCCTCTGCTGACCCTGGAAACTATCGCCCCATAAGCCTGACTAGCCTAGTCTGCAAAGCTATGGAGAGGATCATCATGGAACTCATAAACAAAGACATTGGGGACCTACAGACACTAGATCCTACCCAATTTGGCTTCGTCAAGGGCAGATCCTGCCTTTTGAACCTGGTCGACTTCTTCAAAACAGTCACCAAGGCCATAGATGAAGGGAAGGTAGTCCACACAGCCTATCTGGACCTCGCAAAGGCATTTGAGACAATACCCCACTCGGGCATCATAGATAAGCTATCCAGCCTAAATATAAACCCCTATGTCACAAGATGGGTCACAAACTGGCTCAAAGACAGAACCCACCGAGTCAGAGTTGCTGGAGCCATGTCAGACTTGAAACCGGTCACAAGTGGCATCCCATAAGGTTCTGTCCTGGGACCTCTCTTGTTCGGTATTTACTTTTCTGAGGTACAGACCAATGTGGGAGGACTATGGCTCACCAAGTTCTCAGATGACTGCAAACTGGGCGCCATGATCGACTCTCCAGCTGACACAAACATCCTTCAAAAAGGTCTCACAGAGACAGATAACTGGTGCCAGCGCCATGGTTTAAAGCTAAATGCCAAAAAATGTATAGTCATACCCTTTGGCAAAAACAATGTGCCCACAAATTACCCATAGGTGGTAACCCATTAAGTACAGAGAAAGTAATTAGGGATCTGGGGACCCAAGTTGATAGCAATCTCTCCTTTGACAACCACATTGCCAAAGTGGTTAGAAAGACCTTCTATATAGCTGACCTCATCATGAAAGGATTCACATCTAGATCAAGAGAGGTAATCATGCCCCATTATTCATCCCTCATCAGGCCCATCATAGAATACAATGCTCCCTTTGGGATGTACCTTACCCGACACCTGCAGCAATTAGAAAGACCCCAAAAGTACCTCACCAGGAGGATCAAGGGACTCAAACAGATGCTATATGCTGCTCAGTTAAAAAAACTTCAGCTCTACTCAGTTGCATACCGCCCACTTTGAGGCGATCTATGCCTGACATATAAAGCTTTGTCCAACCCAGAATTAATAGACATGCTCCACCTCAGTAAATCTAAATCCCTTAGAGCCACGTGCTCGAGGGACTTGAACCTCAGCACAGAAATAAATAGAACATGCTGGAGGGACAGATTCAGAACCCAGAGGCTCCCTTCGCTCTGGAATAGAATTCCAATTCATGTTAGGCAGAGCACCTCACTGACTCTCTTCAAGAGGTATCTTGATGAGTGGATGGGGGATCGTAGGTTTTTCCCAGGGATTGCTTCCATGTCACTGTTAGACAGAGGCACAGTAAACTAAACTTTAAAAAGGGCACAGTATACTCAAATGAAGGGGTGGCATAAGCCAAACACAATCGGGCTAGGCTTATAAATGCCCCAGGGCAGATAGCCTAGTATGAACCTATGAACCTATTAACCTATGATGACTCCTTGGCCTACCTCACAGATGAAGATAGTCAGGATGATAACTCTATGCATCAGGTGATGGTTCTCCACAGTCAGAAGAATGCATGGTGCTGTACACCCTTCTATGGGAGCATAGGCTGTCTGGAGGTTGTGCATATCAAGCTCTGTCTGGTAGGTCATGTTTTAAGTGATGCTATAGGCAACCTGTGATGTTATTAGGGCCTATTGATTCTGTTTTATTAGCCATAGAGAGTGCACAGATAAGCTGCCCTCCTGAGAATAAAAACTGAGTAATGTTTCCATGAATAGTTTAGCTGATGGACAGTGGCAACAGGGGGGAAAGTGTATGAGATAAACCGTAAGCTAGTGGATTGTCTATTACTTCCAGCTGGGTATGTCTGGTGGCATCCACACACGGATCTGTGCTTAGTTGTGTATTCCATTTAAAATTTCATATGTATTGGAATAAATGATTTGTGGAAAGACCTCCAAATACAAACTTGGTCATTCATCACATTCCACACACTGTTGCTATGCACACAGTCGTACAATTGAGCCAATATCACATACTTACATCACTTGTACAACATATGCTTATATGTGTTTTATAGGCAAGCTGTGTTTGAGTGGCCTGATGTCATATAAGGACATGTTACAGATCAGTTGTTTGTGGCTCATGCAGAACATTTCCTGACACAAATGCTGATAGTCACACAATGGTGCTGCTGCCAACTCACTAATCCTTGTGCATAGCAGCCCTTGTGCATAGTAGCACTTGTGCATAGCAGCACAACTGCACATGCAATGAATTCTGCAAGGCTGCAATTGCATCAAAATATGTGATGCATTGGTTGTGTATATCACAGCATAACAACATGTGTATGAGACAAGACTTATTGACCATGTAATCAATATGGATTTATATCAATGTCTGTCACAGAACATTTACTGACAGTATGTAGATACATGCATGCCTCTGCCATACTGCAAGTGTCACTGTGATGGTAGAATGTGAACTGTGTAGAAGGTTGATCTCTTCCAACACAACAACATGTCCTAATGTGCCACCAATATACATAACAGTCTATCATACCATGTCAACAGTTCTCACAGGGCATATTACTACAGCTTTTATAGCAGGAGCATGTAATGCAGTGGCAGCAATGGCCATCAGTACATTATCTCACATCACAGATTGTAATACCCTGTTGTAGCCATAATGTACATCCACACCTCAATATAGCGCGTCAATGACAGCAACATTGACATGTCATCCATTCATAGGGTCATAGGACATTATTAGGCTAATGGCCAACATCACATAAAATCCTAGCCATTCTTTGACCATTTAAAATATATCCCTGTGTTTATATTATGGAAGATAGTAAGACTATTGTGCATATGTGTATATTTGTTGGATTGCATTGTATCCTGCCACTCTCCATATGTGGCATGTGCACCACACCATGGCAGAATTAGCAATCACACATGTAGTGGTCTGGAGATGGCTTGTACAGGCTCATGGAAGGAGTCTGTTTCATGATGTTTGTATGCATATTTGGCATGAGGACATCCGCCACCCTACTGCAGGAAGGATGAGATGTGGCCAGAAGAAAAATGAGGATGGTGGCTGCATAGGGCTAAGTGAAACGTTCCCCAAGTATTAGTGAAATTAGCTATTCCAAAGATCATACAATGACCACAGTAGTATACTGGGCCTGATTTGAACATTATACCTGAGTAAGTATAGAAGATGAATGCCATGCAATATCTCAGTAGCAACACAACATATGTTTGAGTGTAACACTGTCACGTTGCACTTTCTGGTGTATGATAACATCATTGCATGCTGAGCAGAACATGTTAGGATGAGTGTAGGACATGGATGTGAAGTTTATCCCTGTATAAAATTACTTCAAAAGTGATAAAGTTGTATGTATAGACACACAAGTTGCCTGCTGTCAGATTAAATCATTTGTAAGTGTATGTAAAGTAGCTTGCAAACACGGGTCTATATCACAGTGTCAAAAGACGAAATCACCGACTATGTCTTTATCAACACATAAACATCAAAGTCTGAAATTCCTGAATGGCCACATCAGTGAATTTTTTTCCAGGGCAAAAAAAGTTTCTTGCCTGAGGACATGAAAACCAAACTTTCAAACCCTACATAGTGAGGGACTTTGACCCCCACACCCCCTAACTAAATATATAAACTCTGAGATTGCACTACAGTGGGGAAAAGGGCAAATCCCCGATGACAGCCAAGTCATTGTTTTCTCCTGCAACCTTTAGTTCTATAACTATCATTAACCAATTGATATGATTAGAAAAACTCATAGCTGAATCTACCCATATACACAGGTCCTTAAATGAGTCTACAGTTTCAATCACTGTGTGCTGTATTAAATATTCACCTTCCGGTTTATGTCTCCCAAATCTCATGTGCTTAGTTTTTCATGCATTTACCAGCATATTATTCTCCTGTGCCCAAATGGTCAATTTAGTCAAGTTGCTTTGCAGACATGCCTTATCTGTAACACTTGTAATCAATTTACCCAATTTCAGGTCATCTGCATACAGACTGTAGAACACCTCAGATGAAAATGTAAGGTCTGAAAGATACAATCTAAACAAGTAAGGGCCTAGGACAGAGCCCTGTGGGACACCCTGACTGTAACCAAGGATTTCACCTGTCCAGTTGGTGTGTGATACTTGCCATGTCATATTTGTAAGCCATGCAGCTATCCATCCTATCAACAGTACATCAATACCTAGTTGTACTAATTTATTGATCAGTTTTTGTGTATGATCCTGTCAAATGGTAAAGTTAAATCTATAAAAATTACATCACAACACAGTTTTTCATTCATAGCTGTTATTATATCATTGTAGAACATCATGTTACAGGTGGTAATAGATCTATTTTCAACATATGCATGCTGATATATGATTTCAAGTCCCAACCTATTCAGTTCTGAGAATAACTTATCCAATTTTACCATCTCTATTATTTTTCCACAACATGAAAATAGACTTAAGGGTCTATATGACTCTGGGTTAGTCCTACTCCTCTTTCCTTGAAAGACAGGTTTAATAAGCGCATGTCTCCAGTCTTGGGAAATTTCCCCATATTTATATGGCCTAGTGAATAATAGATATAATGGTACGATAAGTTCTTGCTGAAGTGTTCTCAGGCCATTGTTACTAATTCCGTCTCATCCCTGTGCTTTGATTGCATCCAGTATATGCAGTTCTTTTTCAATATAATCCAATATGATTCCAGTATCTGGAGAAACCTGGATGTCACTAGGACAACTGCATTGTTGCAAACAATAGTCATACATTTATTTATTTAATATTTGTTTGCCAGGACAGAGCCCATTTTCAGCAGAGGCCCATGGAGAAATGCTCCAAACACGTCTTTGGAATGTGGGATGAAACTAGAGCACCTGGAGGTAACCCACATGAATGCATGCAGAAGATGCAGACTCCACACAAAAGGCACCCCAACTGAGAATCAAACCAGTGAACCTCTTACTGTGAGGCAACAATGCTAACCACTGCACGACTGTGCTATCTGGTGCACCAGTGCTCCATCCACTGCACCACTGTCCGGCTGTGTGATCACTCATTGCACTAAATCTGTAATTAACACGTGTACAAACAACTGAGTGTGTGCATGTGTCATATGTCTTGTTGATACTGTGGATGAGTTGGGACTTGTTTGCAAGCATAATCGTTTTCATTCCTGCTGCAAAGCTGTTTTTGTGGCAAAGAGGAATAAGAGACGCTTACTGTGTTTTCTAGGTTCACTGGTGTGACAGTTCAAATCCAAATTTATGTCAAAATCTAAAATGTGTACTAACATTTATTTTGTATTTTTTTTTTCATTTTTGATTTTATTTATTTTTAATAGCACTATTTGCTGGATGCACAGCTTAGTGAAAACAAGAGGAAATGGATAAATCCAATAAATTTCCTGTGATTTACGTCTACGATAAATACCACATAAACTACACCTGTGAATTATGTGTCTGTGTAGCATACCTGCAAAACATATCTCTCAACCTCTTAGAGCAAGAAATCTGAACAATGCTATCAATAAAAGAGGGACAAAGGTCCAAAATAGGGACAATTGTTAAATATTGCTTTTACAAACTTAGAAGGTTGATAGAATAACAGGTTTTGCATTAGCATGCATTTTCTGAAGGGTATGAAGTCTGAAACTGAAATGTCTGTCATTATTTTCTCACTTCAGTCTTTAATGATTTACCACTAATTTGGCAGAGAACCACAATTTTATGAAAAAACGGACCATAAATATGAGGCCAAAATATGGACATTCTGCGAAAATCTGTATAGTTGAGAGGTATGGATAGGACAGAAATTGCATATGCATACCTCATGCTATCTGTCTGCATAACATACCCCACTGCGACACAATGAAACAGCAGTAAAGAGTCCTCATGAAGTGTTAATATATGTTACAACCATACTCCAGTGTACCACCATATGTGACATATGTCAGTACCATAACAATGAAAAGCAAATGACCATCACGCACAAATGTCTGTCATTATTTTATAACTTCAGTCTTTAGTGATTTGCCACTAGTTTGCCAGAAAACCACAATTTTATAAAAAATGGACCAGAAATATGAGGCAAAAACTGGACATTCCACAAAAATGTGTACAGTTGAGAGGTATGCCACACCCAGTGTAGAACAAGTACTGCATTGTTATGTATGCTACTTTCTAACAAAACTCTGTAATAACAAAACCCATAATGCAGTACTAGTTCCAACAGGGCTTTGTTCTTACAGAGTACTGTCACAAAAATGATTCACATTGTAACACACTACCAGTTCTACACATTACTTTGTTGTTCCTGCATGTTGTCACAAAGTGGCTGACATCATGATGCAGTAATAGCTCAGCACAGGGCTATTTGTGGCTACACCATGTTGTCACAAAGTGGCTCAGACATCATTGTGTAGTACTTGTTGTTTTTACAAAGTGTTGTCAAGATGTGTCGGTTGTCAGAATGCAGTATTACGTCTGCACTGGACTTTATCATTCCAGAAGTTGACAGAGGTGGCTGTCAACATTATATGCAGGGGCATCCCTCTCAACTGTACATATTTTCCCTGAATGTCCAGATTTTTGCCTCATATTTGTGTTTTGTTTCTCATAAAATTGTAGTTTTCTGGCAAATCAATGGCAAATCAATTTCAGACTTCATACCCTTCTGAAAATTAATTCCAATGTAAAATCTGTTATTCTATCAACTTTCTAAGTTTGTAAGAGCAGTATTTAAAAATTGTCCCTATTTTGGGGCCTTTGCCACCCCACCCCCCCATTATTTATGCCTTTGTCCAGATGTCTTCCACTAAGAGATTGAGAGGTATATGCAGAGTTACTCCTGTATTGTGATGTTTTAATCTGTATTCCCACAAAGTGATTTACACTTGAAAATACAATTTCAGTTCTGTAAAGGCTTTGTTGTAGAGTGCTGTCAGAAAATGATAAGGAAAATGTAGACATTCTGTGAAAATCAGTACAGTGGAGAGGGACGGTATGAGGTTCCGCTCACTGACTATAAGAGTTCCTCCATAGGAAATCCCTGTTGGTGAGTTATGCTGGAAGTGATTCTCTTTTTGGTGGAATTTCACCCTTCTTTGAGTTAGTGTGAGCATGACTTGGTATATATAAGTTCAGAGGGTGTGGGCGGCTTGTTCCTCACATCAGTAAGTGCATCCCCTGTAAAAATTTAAAAAAAAAAGACACTGACACAAGTGTTTTGTGGCAGTTTTTCTTTTCATTGACTGTAGTCCAGGGATTCTGATCCTTTGGTGTGTCTTTCATCTGCTCAAAGTGCAAGCATTCTGCTTAAATTGTTGTTACATAATGTTGCATCATAATGCTTTATTAGTTCTGCACAAAGCTTTGTTGCTAGAAAGTTCTTGTTGCCGAATTAGTTCTGCATAAGGTTTTCTTATTACAATGTGCTGTCACAAAGTGCCTTAATATCATAATGTTGTACTAGTTCAGATCAGGTCTTTGATGTTAAAGTGTGTTGTCAGAAAGTGGTGTAGACATCTTAATACAATGCTTGTTCTGCACATGGTTTCCTTGCTACGAAGTGTTGCCACTAAGTTATTGACATCAAATTTCAGTGATGGTTCTGTACAGGGCTTTTATGTGTCTGCATGTTGTCACAAAGTGCCTTATCATAATGCAGTGCATGTTCCGCACAGGGCATTTGGTGGTACACAGTGAGTCACCAGGAACATTGAATAACATAACCCAATATTAGTTCTGCCCAGGGTTCTGTTATTATACAGGGTTATAAAAGAGTGGCTGGCAACATTGTGCAGTATTGGTCCTGTACAGGGCTTTCTTGTGATAGAGTAGTGTAACAAACTGACTTAAACATCATAATGCAGTACTGGTTTACCATAGTGCTTTGTTGTTACAGAGCTCTCCATTCAGATCTAGTTGCACATTTGTGCCATCTGGGTATGAACGTCAAATTTCACTCTGCTTACCATTCATTACAGCAGGACCTAACTGTCATAAACAAGTGTCGTACAGAAACAGGTTAAACCTAACTGTCATAAACAAGTGTCGTACAGAAACAGGATAAACCTAAATGTCATAAACAAGTGTCATACAGAAACAGGTTAAACCTAACTGTCATAAACAAGTGTCGTACAGAAACAGGTTAAACCTAACTGTCATAAACAAGTGTCGTACAGAAAAAGGTTAAACCTAACTGTCATAAACAAGTGTCGTACAGAAACAGGTTAAACCTAACTGTCATAAACAAGTGTCGTACAGAAACAGGTTAAACCTAACTGTCATAAACAAGTGTCGTACAGAAACAGGTTAAACCTAACTGTCATAAACAAGTGTCGTACAGAAACAGGTTAAACCTAACTGTCATAAACAAGTGTCATACAAGTGTCGTGAAAGAAACAGGTTAAACCTAACTGTCATAAACAAGTGTCGTACAGAAACAGGTTAAACCTAACTGTCATAAACAAGTGTCGTACAGAAACAGGTTAAACCTAACTGTCATAAACAAGTGTCGTACAGAAAAAGGTTAAGCTTAAATGTGAAGAAGTGTAGTATTTCCACATGTGGTAAGCAATTCTGTGAATAAGTATACAGATAGCAAAACACTTCACTCTGAAATTATAATGTAGTCACCGATTCTGGAACTGGGATAAATATTTCCCACTCCTCTGACTATCATATAATAACAGTGATAGAAAATGTTTCTGTTTAGCACTACTATCTGAGGACATATCATCCAGGTCAAAAGAAGTTAATATCCTTCTCTGTGCTGCTCAAACTAGAACAAATATTATTTGGTTTCCATCCAAGAAGATTGTCACTGAACTACCAGGAAAAGATTGAAATTTTATCCCTGTACTTGGTTTCTTCTAAGGTCTTCCAGGGTGGTCTAAGCCTTGCAGTAAACATTATTAAGTATCCTGTCCACCCTGATCTCCTGTATCTTTTGCGGTCAAATATTTTCACTAATATCAAAAGTAAGAACGTAAATCTACATCAGCACATAAATAGAACATTGTGAAGACAAATGTATTACCCAGTACATACTGCTCAGACTGACGTGCTGTGCCTTGTTGAGAAAGAAGAGGGGAGCAGCAGAAGTGGATACTGGCATAAACAGTTTTGTGACCATGCCTGAAACGATGGGTTTACCAGGAATTGGAGTAATCTATTTATGCACTTTATTCCTGCATGGAAATGTCCATTTAATAGCAGCATGGCAGCGTGCCATGCATAGTAATGAAGGCGCACTGCCTCTGCTCCTAAACAGACAAGGAACGTGGATGAGTGCAGCGGTTGTGTCTGAGAGCAGAGCTCTCAGAATACATGCCCCTCCACTCAGGAAATTCCGCTCAGGAATTATAATGAGCGAGAATGCTCATAAGAGGCTGTATACCTCCCAACTGTACAAATCATTACAGAATGTCCACATGTCATGCCCATACAGCACCCCAATTGTCCCGGCAAATCACTGGGATGATCTCAGGATTGAAGTTAGTAAAAAATGCATACATTTCAGTGTCTGACTTCAAATCCGCCATAAAATGTATATTAAAACAAATCCTGTTATCCTAGCAACTGTCAGAAGTTTATAAGAGCAATAATGTAAATATGTCTATAGTTGTACCACAATTTGGCAAGCTTTGTCCCGATAGTGTGCCTGAAGAGGTTGAGAGGTATGGGGGGGTTGCTAGTATGTCTGCCAAATGTGCAGATGCACGCAGGAATCCACAGCAATAAGTGAAACCTGTCCCTTTCAAGAGAAAATAGCAGTAGGGAATTTTTTTATCAAACAGATTAAATTTAACCATAGATGCATGGTTTTTGCCCATTGCTTAGCTACTCATACTGTAGCTTAAATGGTACAAGAAGATAAATAGCAAGATGCATGCAATTGAAGCAGTATTGCAATAGTATAGTGGTCAGAGCATTCACTTTGCAAGCAGTCATTCCTGGTTTGATTCTCACAGTAATAAATTTCATGTTCCATGTGAAATCACTTTATGATCATTTGTTTTGCTGTATAACCTAGTAAATAACATATATTTGTGAACTGGAGTACTGCATTAAATGTAGATGTGAGGCACCATTATAATAATGCTGTAAAATCCTTAGATAAACACAAGTGCCCCATGCAGTATATGTACATATGAATCAGGGATACAAAATGAAGGTATAATGTGTAATGAATGATAAATCCATATAGTGTCCATATCCACCACTTTCCCAAAAGTCATGTTTTATTTTCTGTCTAAATTAGTGTGGGGGTAAGCGAGAGTAAGCAGTTGTAAGTAGTAGTAAGCAGGTTTAAGCCCATTTGCTCGTGGGTAAGCAATGTGCACACAGGTCAAGCAATATTGAAGCTAACTCCCTGTAAGCATATTTAACCAGAAGTTAGCATTGCTTACTGTCACACAAACCCACCCAAACCCACTTACAACTGCTTAAAAGTGCCTTGATCACTCTGTAACCAACAGCTGCTGTTCTGCCCAGCAACAAAATGATCAGCCATTGCAACTCTCAAACCCAGGACTCTGCACAACATAGCCAAAGTGATTTACCACTAAGCCATGTCAGATATAACTCTAATGTTTTCACAAACATATCATCCAGCACAGTCATTTAACAGTACAGGAGATCTATTTATACATGTAGATGTATGTGTGTGCATGTGTATATATAAATATAGGTTGGGTTGGAAGATAGAGAAGACAGCATACAGGGGCAGTATATGACACATGTGGTGGGCAAACACTCTATATGGGGAGTGTCATCTGCTCTGTGGAAGGCCATGAATCCCCATATAGAAACAATGGGACCAAGGTCCCCACCCATGGGCAGTCACAACATTGGCTTCATGGCCATGAAGGTGCCTGGGCTGGGGTCTGAGCAGGAGGAGCATGCAGACCCTGTGAGTGTGCACTGAGGGCCTCAAGGTGCTGTAGCACATACCCCAAGTCTCTGTAGAGCTCACTATGCACCAGACCCTGGACCTAACTTCGGGTGACAGGATCCTGTCTGTGTGTGCTCCCAGGGGAGTGAACACCATCCCCTGAGGTGGTTACACCTGAAGGTAGTGCTGGACCAGTAGATGAGGAGGCCCCAGGGTGGGTCCCACATGTGATGTGGCCTGGTAACATGGCCAGATGAGGTGGGAGAAGTGGTTCTGCTGGCAACTGTTCCCCAAATATACCACTGTGTCACTGTTTTAGAACATATGTGGGTAGTAATACTCCACACATTCCTGGATCATGTCTAACAGCATGTATATATATCCCCAATAACACAAAACAACAGATGTGCAGCAATCATATAGCAAACAGAACACATGCATATATGAAACCATCGTGGCCCTTACAATGGCATGCAGATGACATTGTCTGTAATAGGCCAGCAATGATAGTGTCCCCACAAGGAACATGGCTACAAACACATAGCGCAAAGTGTTTTACAATACGATATATGTCCCAATGATAGTCATGGCTTAGTGGTAGGTCATATAGGCTAGTGTTACCAAGGTCCTGGGTTCGAGACTGGCAGTGGGAATTAATTTGTGAATGACCGAGTGGTACAGTGGTTAAGTGGTTAAGATAGGTATTCTGTAGACATACCTGCTGATTTGTGTGATCAGATTGTTGTTGCAGATATGGTGGGGAGGAGACAGAGATGTGTATTAACAACTATGATAACCTTGCAGTATGAGGTCCTCAGACCTGTTTCTATCTTTATGTCTTTCAGGCATTATGTGGTAACCTTGCAGTATGAGGTCATCAGACCTGTTTCCATCTTTATGTCTTTCAGGCATTATGTCGAGGGAATGCTTGCCAGTTTATACAGCAGAAGAGAATAATGTCATCATCTCCCATCTGGTGGAGCACTACCACACATTTGTTGAACAGCCCATGATCTACAGGAGCGGGCCTTCATGTGGAACGATCTTGTCCACAGGCTAAACAATGTTGGCCTGCATAACCGCAGTTATGAGCAGGTCTAACATTGATGCACTGATCTACTTGGCCATGCCCATCGGCATGCTGCTGCAGTTAGGGGGAACTTGCAACGGGGGGGGGGTAATGCCATCCAGCCAGCTCTGACATATGTTGAGGAGCTCCTTCCTAGCCTTGGGGCACCTGCCTGCCCACAAACACAACACCTGGCAGACAGCATAGTGGAGGTGGGTGCTATCCAAACAATGGTAGAGAAGCGTGCAAGTAAGGCCACAGGTCACATCAGTAGAGCACTGTTGCATATCCATCCACATCTGTACAGTTAGATCATGCATATGTGAGATGAATTATATATAGTCTGTTGTTGCATTGTAGTAATAAACAGATGTGCATAATCTGTAGTATTGTGGGCTTGTACTGTTGATGTACTATAATGCTGCACCCACCCTGTACCAATGCCACAGTTGTGGCTACAGACATCACATTTCTCACACAATTATGTAGGCCCCTCTGGTATACCTCCAGGGCAGCAGCCTGTAGCTGGTGAGTATGGTGTTGGTTCAGGTTTGCCAATACCCTAGTCATGTTATGGCCATGGTATATTCCATGCAGGTATTTAACACACCTACCCATAATGCATGCTGTACATGTTCACGTATTGTTGCTGTTAACTGCACTGCATCACAGTGGTCAACATGATGGTTTATCTGAAGGGTATGTCAGACTCCTGCAATATAACTAACGTCCTGTCATTTCAAAATGTGTGCACAGAGATGAACATAATGGTGGAACAAATGGCCTACAGTAGGGACATGTCTGAAACATCACCCTTATACACTGCTACAACAGTGTATATACCAGTATTACAATGGCAGCTGTTACAGATCTACACTACGTCATATCACAATACTGCAGTCCACAACCCTTACAACCTGCAATGTGGTCCTAACATGAACAATGATTGTGCAATATGGATTCCTATGTTAGGACAGCAAATATGTGGAATACATACCTTCACAAACACTGGAAGCATATGTGTTAATACATTCCAGATAAAATATAGTGGAAGCAGCTGTTGAAGTACAGACAGCATGCATTCTTCATAAGTATGGATCTTCCAGCAAGTACAGGTCCCCAATGTCACACCAAGAAATGGTCTGCTGTCCAAGATGTTTGGCCATCAAATGTGCCCACTTACCTGCAACAGAGGCAGCCGTGGCTTGCCCACATCTTACATGCCATGGTGTGGACCCCATACCCAACAAATAACACCCAGGAGTTGGACATGTAGCCATACCTCACCATTGTATATACCATGGCAAACAGTGCAGAAAGTCATGTATGTGGCGAGGATGTATGGGACAGGATTAATGTAGAAAATAAACAGATGGCCATCCAAGACAGATGATGTCACATGTAGCAAACCAGTCCTGCAGGCTGCCTAGTAACATGCCAAAACACTGAGGGAGTTGCAGGAATGTCTAGCAAGTACTAGCTGTGCAGTACCCATGTCAGAAATTGCCTGGACTCTGCATATGTGTGCCCCATGGGTTAGGGTAATCAGATGGGGCAGATGTAGCACAGGAAATATCAGTCAGGCCTCTCTACAGGTAGTGTATGAATAACAGAAAAGGTCCCCAAAAGGCATGCGTTGCAATGTGTACTGGTGTACCAAGATCACATTGCTTACAGATAGTATCAAGTAAGATACATGTGTTGCACAACCAACTCCTCACCCCACCTCAGGCCCACCATCCCCAACTGTACCTTGCCAGTGACAGTGTACACCTGTATGTTTGCCATTGATTAGCTGGGACTAGGCTGGTACACATGGTGTTCAGTGTTTTGGACACTGCAAAATGACAAGAGTAGGCCATAGTTGTCAAGCATCTGTAATAAGACTGAGGGTGGGGAGGGGAGGGGTGTCATCATGACACAACAGTGCACTGAAGCAGAGATCCAAAGGATGCTAAGAATGGTTGTATCTGCACACAGTCAGGGTCAGGAACTGTGACAGACATAACCCTGACTCCACAGCAATAGTGATAGCAGTGTGTGACCTCCAAGGGATGTGCACATGAGTTGACCTGGCAATCATGCAGAGTTGGGGGACATTTGTAGGGCAGACTGACCAAATACTGGCAAATGCAGATGGCCCATGGTAGTATACCCCTGCCAGGAATAGTGACTGCTGTAGTACACATAACAGTAGGTGCAACAAACCATCATGATAAGGGCATGCACACATATGCACCCACAAAGTGTATGCATCTCAATCAGCATCCACACAACTAACACATTTGTTTGACACTGCATTTGATTGTACAGGTCATATGTCACATATCAGGTTTGTGTAATGTTAACATGTGCAGTAATGTGGTCCCATGGCATATCAAGGAAGAGGGCATCATATCAATAAGGGTGTGTACACACCCCTTAACCACGGTAAGGTTTGAAGGTTGTCAGTGTAATTGTATCATATTAGCCATACATGCACCTCTGATGATGAGATCTGTAAATCAGACATCAGGCATTCACAAATGACATCTGTCCACATATCATCCCAGGTATATGTCGGACAAACACATAGGGGCTGTGAGCAGCAGAGCAGACATAATTGACACAGTAATACACATCCAGCAATGGTGTGTACACCTGTGAGGTATGGTGCACAGTACATGCCAGGGTGCCAAACAGGTTCACAGCAATACTGTGTACATGGGTGCAGTGTGTTCCAGGAGAAGGGATATCATCTACTAACACAACCCATGCATCACAGAGATGTATAATGTTGCTAGCAGGGATTGACTATAGCTGCACTGCATGCTGTTGAGTGCCATATGTCATGCATGTTGACAGATGGGTAATAGGAGGTCTGTGTGTAATATCTTTGTGCAACCTAACCTGTAAGTGTTTGTGTGTGTGTGTGTGTGTGTGTGTGTGTGTGTGTGTGTGTGTGTGTGTGTGTGTGTGTGTGTGTGTGTGTGGGGGGGGTTATATTGTTTGTAAGTGCAATCTGGTGGAGTGGAGGGCAGTTGATGTATGTAGGATGCGTGTGTGTATGTGTGTTTGTGTGTGTGTCCATGTATGTACATGTGTGATTGTCGGGTTGTTCATACCTCTCAACTTCCCTTTGAAATTGTGCAGTATATGGACATGGTCAGACACATGAGACACCAGGAATACTTGTCTGACATGTAATCCCAGGACAGCTGATAGTATAATAAGGTCTGTAGCATGGAGCATGCATTGGGCAGGAAACTAGACACCAGGGATACTGTTATAATTGCAATCAGCAGAAAGGTGAAAGAATGCCCACATATGCAGCACTACAGATGCATTGGGGAATTACTAGACAACACCAGAGAGTGTTTCCAAATATTACTGTAGTCCACATAAAAAGTTAATAGAGCATCAGATATTGCATCTACTGAACAATAGTTACGTATGACACTCCAGTGCATGACATTATTGAGTGACTGTAGTAGCCCCTAACATATGGGGGCCATGCTCAAGATGTCTGGACAAACCTAGGGTGAACACTGGATGACAGCAATGAGTCTTTGAAAAACCTACTCCAATCAAGTGAAATAGGTAATGGAGTAACAGGTCATGTTTTGTGATCACTTGTCTAGGCAATTAGAAGAATGATGCATTAATGATTGGTATTAATGACGGTAAGTTTCCAAGACTGATGCAGGATGGGGAACTTAAGAGAATAAACTAGAGATAGTGTGTAAACTCAGGGACAGGTAAGTATTATGGAATGTCAAGGTGTGTGAGTGTGTGTGTGTGTGTGTGTGTGTGTGTGTGTGTGTGTGTGTGTGTGTGTGTGTGTGTGTGTGTGTGTGTGTGTGTGTGTACTGTTAAGCAATGATGTATAGGTCTTAAAGTGTGTTTCTTGTTTCCCCCTCACAGGTCAGGGTCCCTCCTGCAGGCAGTCTGATGTTGGTGTCCATACAGACATTGACAATGATGATAGGTGTGTTAAAGCACAGGCAGGGTTGTCAGAGGCTGAAGCTGCACCATCATTTGACATCCCGCTGTTATCTACCCCATCCTCGCACACAGTCATAGTGCCT
The DNA here is from genome assembly GCF_019279795.1 of Protopterus annectens. Classification (NCBI taxonomy): domain Eukaryota; kingdom Metazoa; phylum Chordata; order Ceratodontiformes; family Protopteridae; genus Protopterus; species Protopterus annectens. The sequence continues at coordinate 49,856,919 of NC_056739.1, forward strand.
ATACATACCCCATCAACAGTGGCCATAGCAGAGGGACAGTTGGCAGTTGGTGGCAGTGAACGTGACAGTGTGGTATCTATGGCATGTGTGTCTGGACACAACAGCCATAGCCAGATGTCCGGCAGGGTGACACATAGGTAGATGTACAGGGGTGCTTATTGGAGGGCTGCTGATCATCATGCCCCTGGCATAAGTGCCACATCTGGCACCACCAGATGCATGTTTCAGGCTGTCATGGAGGCACAGGCACATATGGAACGGTACACCAGATAGGGTCTGAGACTGCAGAGGGCTACTCTTTCAGCTGTTACTGACAACATCCATGATCTTGCAGGTGCCCTCCATTATTATTCAGTGGTCATGGATAGATGGTGGGGTGAGATGGTAGGACTCCTTGACTGTGGATTGCCCATGCTCGAGCATGTGGTGGGAGTGGTGCGATAGCCACGTGGACATAGACCAGTAACACCAACAGCTGGAGGTCAATGTGGATGTGCAAGGACACCAAGCCTCTCCTGTAGTGGCAGTATCAGCCCCAGCACTCCAGGAGGGGGTGCTTTCCACACACCAACACAGCAGGGCATGTGCACGTGGCCCTGGCCAGTCCCAAGAGGGACTTGGTTCCAGCAGACATATGTCATCATCAGGGGAGAGTACCATATCATGGCTTATACCTGGATGTACCCCTGGAACCCCTGGCAGTCACAATTCTCATGTCCATGGCCAGAGGCTGTGAACTGCACACCCTGACAGGTATGGTCTGCAGCTGTTCAACAAACACCTGTATAGGGCAACCACACGGCAGAACTGTGTCCATGCATACTCATGTACAATACAAACACAGCTAGGGCAACCCCATACCTACACACACCACATCACCACAGCCATATCAATAATTAAACCGCTCACTCACACACATGGTGTCAAATGTATGGCTCAGCCTAGGCCTCTGGCAAGCCAACAACACACCCTGTACATATGATGATACCTGTGCCACATCCCTGTCATCCATAACATTGATGCAGGGACAGGCTAATATGGTTCTGATGCACACAGTGACTGTACTATGGTGTACCAATGTACTGCTGTGTAACATGTTGTCAGCAGTAAAGTTTAATGCTTACATGTCAGGTAGTGTAGCTGTCCAGCCATGATAAATTATAGCTGTTATTAACACTGAGTGAATGTGGTCCCCATAATGTTATCAGTTTGTGCTGTAGGTGTCCATGTGTCAACAGGAGGATGGTCTGCTGTCGTATCCTACAAGGGGTATGGCACTGTGGTGACACCTTGGCTGTGCAATATCCTGAGTACAGGTGAACCTATGTCACAGGTCTGTATAACAGTTACTGCCTGTGTCACATGGCTTATAGGTCTAGGAGTTGTTTATACAGGTGAGTGCATGATAGCTGCTGTTAGCAACCCTTCTACAGTGGACAAAGGTAAGCGTACTGGGTGGTACACACCACATGTATGTGTATAACACACACAGAGGCTTTGGTGTTGATGCACTACACAGAGAATACTGTACACATGGATGTATGTACCTGTGCAAGGAACCCATTGTAGCCTATGTAATTCCACCAAGCCAGAATAGGCACAACAGCACATTGGGGATTAAGCAGTCCAGTAGTTTAATGTCATTGATGATGGTACTGGCAGGGTATATGTTCCCTTCCCCAATGTAGTGCAATCCTCAACTCAGTAAACATATGTGTGCTGGTGTGGGTGGCACACCCCTACCCTTTGGAGGGTGAGAGGTGCTGATGAGCCTCAGATAGTGTGATAGACAACTACCTAACCTGTTAACATGAACTGTACAGTATTACGGCCAGCTAAGTGGGGGGTACACTCAACAGTAACTGCAATGATGTTGGCTGTGTCCACAACAGCCACACCCAGCTATATATACCAACCCCAGTATTGTTGCCCACCTGTAGAGTGGGGAAGAGGCCATTTAGACATCTAACACTAGTTGTGATGGAATGTATGTCCACAGGATGGCACCTGTAAAATGTTAGCATATGCCAGGCAGTTCACGGACAGATAACCTCCTGGGACATGTATATTCTGCAAACTGCAGTAGATTTCTCCACTTACATGCACACTCTTACTTGGCAACACTGGGGCTAGACCCCTACCGAGGTATGTAGTGCTGCTGATGTGTGTGGCTTTAATTGCACACACCACACAGTGTTTAGGATGAGGTGTGTTCCAGGTTACATGTTACATGAAGAACATCCTCAGGCATGTACAGTATGGTAATGGGGGATGCACTGGTTGTTTATGGACAATACATAGTGTGACATACCAACATATACACATTGACAAACACATAACAGTCAGACACACATCTGAGAGACCTGGGGATATCAGTGCTAACAACCTTGTCAGTGTGTCCATTGTGTTACAAGTAGGTTGCACATACATGCATAACTGGGCTGGACAGTGTTATCAGTTACCTGTATTGTTGATGGTGACAGTGGTCCCCATACAGTGAGACATGGGACATATACCAGGTTACTATGGTGTAATGACAGTATACCCAGCACCCACACCCCACTGAGGATATTGTATACACTGAAACCTATGATAACACTCTGACATCCCCACCAGCACACATTGACCAGGACTGCAATACAACACCTTGTCTATCCCAAGAGTGTTACTACAGAGATATGCATCTAATGAACATGCCACAGGCATAGTAGGGTGATGCATTGTCATGCCTTTTCTACAGTCTGCAACATCACTATCCCTAATACTGTGTAGCAATGCGTATTTTAATAAGAGTATGTGGCCTCGGAATGCTGTACCCTAGATATATACACACATGCGCCCATACACTCACTTGCCAGAACTCATTGGGTATCCCATGCCTATCAACCCATTTGTACAACAGTGTTGTGCTGGTACTGCAAGGCCAAGGTAGCCCTTAGGGAGAAGAGCATAACAAGGTAAATGTAATGTTTGGTACAGCAGCAGCCACATCTAACTATGGCAATGGGGGGAGCGGTGGGTGTGAAGGGCCTCAGGGTATTCCCAACTACAGGTCTACAAACACACAGACATTGATATTCTCAGTAATGCACAAGTACACATTTGTCAGTACTGTGGTGCATCGGTGCATATGTTCATAGGTGTGTACTAGGCTATTCTCCATGGAGAGATCGGAAGTGTAGGGGATGTGTG
>NC_056739.1:49865110-49908202 GCF_019279795.1 Protopterus annectens
CTCACACAGGTGGGTATTGTATTCACCATCCACTCATCTGGGTTACTACTGTGGGTGGCCAGTGCTGTGCAAAGCTTGCCATGTATGTGTTTTATATTCCATAACATGGACGGTGTTTGGGATGTGCACACATCCCACATGCATGTTCTGCGACATGTGGAAGTGTACCTGGGGTGTCTGGGGCATGTTGTGTAGACAGACTGTTATCATCTGATAAGCCATTCCTGACCTCATGTGGTGAGAACTGGCAATGGAAACCAGGTTGACCCTGCACCTACATTGACAGCATGATACAGGCATTCACTGGTGTTTGTGGCATATGTCCATACAGGGCATGTGTAAAAGGCATGGTATTTCCTTTGTGGGTTACATTTAATGACTCTACAGTTGTTGCAGGTGTCCAGTAAGTAACATAGCAAAGGACCACTGCATGCAATGATTTCCCTATTGTAAGGATGGGACATGGTGCCATGTCCTCTGTAGTCCACTGCAATCACACCAGGGTTACTATCTGTGGGCAATATGCAGGGAACTACCAACATAGTGGTTGTTGCCTAGCCAAGTGTGTTTCTTTATGAGACATGGGTTGAGAGTGTTCTCTGGGTAATACAAGGGTTGCCTATATTGTCCCCAATCCATGACATCACAGGTATAGGGGTATGGATTGTCTACACCAGCTTCTCTTCTGTTTCACATCTGTTGTCCTTGTAAGGTGGACATTGTGACATATAATAGGCCCACTATATAAGAAATTTGCAAAACCCACTCCACAATGAGTCCAGTTATTACACACTCACAGCTACCTCTACACAGGATACTAATGACAAACACACACACACACACACACACACACACACACACACACACACACACAGAATCTCTCACTTTCTATGTCTGGAATTATAACTCCTACCTAACTAGTACATCATACTATAGCATTATGCAATTCTAGCACGCGCCACTGAGCTTACCGAGCTACTTTTCCCCCCAAAGGTGTATTTAAAGGTGAATGACATCAGCAGGCTTGCCAAAGTAGGGCAATGGAAGTTGTAGTGACTGTGAATGGCCTCAAAAACATTGATCCCTACACAAACAAACACACACAATGTTTTAGAGTTGCCATGTCAGGGAATAGAACTCCTACCTAACTAGTACATCTCACTGCAGTATTATGCAGTTATAGCACATGCCACAGAGCTTACCGGACTACTCCTTCCCCAAAGGTGTATTTCAAATTGAATGACATCAGCAGACTTGCCAAAGTAGGGCAATGTAAGTTGTACTGACTGTGACTGTGCACACGCACACACACAAAACTTTACAGTTGCCATACCTGAGATTAGAACTCCTACCTAACTAGTACATCACACTACATCATTATGCAGTGATAGCATGCACCATGGAGCGTACTGAGAAACCTGTTCCCCAAAGGTGTATTTCAAAGTGAATGACATCAGCAGGCTTGTCAAGGTAGGGCAATAGAAAGTGTAGTTCATAGGCTCAAAGGTTCATAGGTTAATACTAGGCTATTGGCCCTAGGGCCTATACAAGCCTAACCATGTCAATTCCTTGGATATTTCATCTCACAATATTTACTTTCCTGGACCCCTGTCTAGCTGACGTGATCCCCAGGGTGAATTTCCTATCTACCATCCAATCATCAAGGTTCCTTTTGAAGACAGCAACTGAGGAACTCTGCTTGACATGTATGGGCAGTCTATTCTAGACTCTGGTGGGTCTCTGGGTCAGAAACCCATCCCTCCAGCAAATTTTGTTCATTGTGATGACAAGGTATAGATCCCTGGAGTGTGTGACGCTGAGCGATTGGGATTTCTTTAAGTGTAGCCTCTCCAACAGCTCTGGGTTTTACATGACATTGTATGTTAAGCAGAGATTGCCTCTGAGTAGACGATATGTGACAAAGTATAGCTGGAAGATTTTCAGACACTCAGCATAAGGCATCTGGTTTAAGCCTGTGATTCCTTTAGTGAGGTATTTCTTCAGTGTTTCTAGTTGTTGCCGATGTCTTGAGAGGTACATGCCAAATGAGGCATTGTATTCTATACTGGGTCTAATGAGAGATGACTAGAGTGGGACACTGGCCTCCTTTTTTCTGGATGAAAAGCCCTTAGTGATGAGGTGTGCCACATAGGTGGATTTCCTGACTGTTGTGACAATGTGGTTATCAAAGGTGAGACCACTGTCCACCTGTGTCCCTGAGTCTCTTATCAGACTTTCAGTGTTTAGTGTACTGCCACCTATGGGGTACTTCATGGGTAGATGCCCCTTCCCAAAGGGGATAACTTTACATTTATTGGCATTGAGCTTGAGGCCATGGCTCAGGCACCAAGCATCTCTTTCTGTAAGGCCATTTTGTAGAATATCCACATCATTTGGGGATTCAGTATTGGCTCCCAGTTTGCAGTCATCTGTGACCTTTGTTAGCCAGAGTCCCTTAGTGTTGGCCTGTACTTCAGAGCAGTAGATGCCAAACAAGTGCGGTCCCAGGACTGAACCCTGAGGTATTCCAACTGTCACTTGTCTGGGGATGGATTTGGAGTCACCTACTTTTACAGTGTGGGTTCTGTCAGTATGGCAGTTGGCAGCCCATCGGGTGACATATGGATTAATGGGCAGCTTAGTACATTTATCTATGATTCCAGACTGGAGGATGCTGTTGTAGGCCTTGGTGAGGACCATATAGGCTGTGTGATCAGCCTTACCCTCGTCCACAGCTCTGGAGACCGAATCGAAGATGTCAATCAGGTTCAGGAGACATGATCAGCCCTTCACTAACCCAACCTGGGTGGGGTCCAGTGTTGCAAACCAAAACCCAAAAACTTCCCAGAATGCAGGTGCAGCAGTAAGAATAAGCAGCAGAACAAAACAACTGGCATAACGTAGAGCAGCAATAAATGTACAAATCGACTAGCACAACGTAGAGCAGCAATAAACGTACAAAATGACTAGCACCAACGTAGAACAGCAATAAATGTAATAAGAACAGTAGATAAAGAAGCAAAGCTTTCAAGCATCCAATACTCTTCTTCAGTGCTTAATAATCAGCATAAGATAATCGCAGTTCTTCTACATATCAATCACACAGCCAATAAAAAAGAACAATTCCTAATACAATTAAGTGTTAATAATATGTTTTTAAAGCTACAAACATTTAAAACCAATGTACAAAATTTTATAAACAACAATTTTAACCTAAAGAGTCAACTGTTTACGTTTTAAAACAGGTTTGATCTAAACCATCTGTTTAACACATGGTGGATATTCAGCATGTAATCGTAAAATCCACTAATATTCCTTATTTACTAATTTAGTATTTAAATCTGTTCTGATGGATCTCATTGCAAAATATTAATATCAGCTGAAAAATATTAATATCAGCTGACCAGACAAATACCATACTACTGTATCCATTAATATTTATTCGTATTAGTACAAATTATTGCCAAACAGTTAATACTGTAAGAGTTATTTCAATTCTATTATAATACGGCTAGACACAAAATAAAGACTGATGTACACTCAGTCCAAAGACATCACTAAAGAGTGAATATACTGTCCAGTTTATATACTCTTTTAAATGTCAAGCAATGTTATTTCTAATGTCCTTGTGACTTGTTCTTCTGTTTTCTGTTTGTGGCATGAAAAAGTCCATTGGTTATTTCTAGCCTGGACAGTTTCTGTTGAAATGGCAAATATTATTTTTTGTTTTATGTCCTTCTTTAGTTATTTTCTTCCTTGCTGTATCTGAAGACTTCACAGAAAGTCTCTCTGTGTCACCTTTGTGTCACTTGAAGTGTTTGTATTTTATTTCATTTATTTCTGCTTCTGAAAGCTCACAGAAAGTCCATGTAATGCAAAGTTTCTGTTTTAGATGTCAATTAAACTTCCTTTTTTCTATAACAGGATGTCATTTACAATAAGCCCACAGCTATAGGTTATTAATATCTAAGCTGAACATTTACAAGAAATCTTTTTAATAAAAGATCATCACTTAATTGTTCTTGCAAAGTAAGCCATATTATTTTGAAAACTGCTGTTTTTCTTTTACTTCACACACAGTATAATTTTGGGGAAAGTATTTTAATTTATACAATTTCTATCAATTTCCCCCTTTTAAATTAAAACCAAGAAAATTATAAGACAATTTACAACACAATACAATCTTCATTACTTTGAATCCTTTGGTCTGTTACAACATATAGATCCCTTGCATTTAAGGCTATCTCTTCAAAGAGTGTTATATTACCAATGGCTGTTACTTGATTAATACTTTTATTCAGACACATAGCCATTATTACTTATCTATTCTTAACTGTTTTCATGCTTGCTTAAGCAAGTTGAAAGTCTTGCAGTTACACAGAAGCATTTATTTCAAAATATTGTCAAGTTAACCCTTGCTTTACAAGGCAAAACCTTGTATTAGAAACAAGCATATTTCTTTTGCATTGCAGCATACATTTAATTTCATAATTGTTTGGGAAAAGAATATTTAGAAAAGCAATTTACAGGAAAATGTGATCCTCTGTACTTAATAGCCTTTCTTCATTGTTAACAACAGTTACTTGTTTGACAGTTTTATAACACATCTCATCTGTTATATCTGAGATAGCTCCATAAGTTGCATTTGTTATCAACTTTGTAACTTTCATATTGCCTTAGTGGCACCATACCAGTGAAAAAATTCAACTCCTGAAATAACACCACTTCCTATGTTCAGCTGCTTAAAATCTTTCCCTATTTTTTACATGAACCTCCCTCTTTTTCTGGTGATTTTATTACTCTGTACCCTTGTAATGTGTGAGCAATTCTCATTATTGGAACTGCATACTCTATGTAACATAATTTCTCCTCTTATATCACTTCCTTAAAAGAAGTATTATGTGTTAACTCCCATGCTGTTTTTATTTTATACTCAAGCTTTTTCACATGACCAGAGTTGGTGCAAAGTAGCAACCCTGACTGTCCCTTGCTTTTGAAAACAGAGTATCCCTTTTTCTATTTCCATCAACTGTAAATGTTTTTTTTTTTTATGGCTGATTGTTTTACAACTCTATTTTTATAAGATTCTTTAAACATAAAACCCGTATGTGTAACCTCTACAAAGACTGCATGTAATGGCGACTTCGTGAGGTTGCCTGTCTGTATGCATTCCCTTCTTCTAGTGGTTCCAATCAAACTACCTGTTTGGACTTCTGAAAAACCACTGTTGTCGACAATTCAATATTATCTTCATTCACAATTGCTGATGAGCCCTGAGCTGAGAAGTGAATGCATACAGGCAGACAACCTCACGAGGTCGCTCACAGGGGAGAAACAGGGACAGGAGCCAGAGAGGACCAAGAAGCAGAAACAGGATAAAAACAAGAACTTAAATATTGATAGTTGTGTTGTTTACCTTTCTAACATGGATATTAACTGTAAACATGTCTCCTTGCTTGAGAAGGGACTAAAATTTGTTCCAGCTAATGTGGAAGGGTTAGCGGTCACACTAACTGATTTGAAATTATTTGTACAAAATTTAGACTTAAAGTTGCTATATGGCACTTCTCTCTTGAATTTTCCTTTGCAGTACAAATGTAGCAGCACATTTATTCCAAACAGCCATCCCATTGTGCAGGCTTTCTATAATTCTTGTGAAACACAGATTAGGAATTTGTATCAGAATGACAAATTTAAATGTATATACAATTTAACTAAGGATGAGAAACAAACTATGCATGAATTAGAAGCCAATGATGGCATTATTATTAAGGAAGCCAACAAGGGAGGGGCTCTTGTAATTATGAATAAAATAGATTAAAATCAAAGTATGTTATAAATAATAAATGATAGAACAGCTTTTAAGGAAATGAATTGCACTCAAGTTGATGAAATTATTAACAACATTAATATATTATTATATGATTTACAAGTAATGAATGATATTCCATTAGAGTTATTTCTACATTTAACTGTTTCTCATCCAGTGCTTCCAATTTTTTTATGGCATACCTAAACTGCACATATCTGCTCACAAACCGCCAATGAGGCCCATTGTATCTGGGTGTGGCTGGACTACGGAAGCTATTTCTGTATATTTACAGGGTGAGCTGAGTAAATACTTGAAATATGTATGGAGCTTTATTAAAGATACAGCAGATTTCCTTAAACAGTTTAATACATGGTTTAGAATGAAAAACCTCTAACACTTTTATTATAGTAACCCTTGACATTAAATCACTCTTTACCATGATACCAAATGATTATGGCATCATAGCTAATAGACAACTGTTAAATAAATACAAATATGGAAGAGATAGACAGATGGAAACAGTTTGTCAACTGCTGGATAGTGTTCTAGAGAATAACATATTTGTATATGATAATAAATATTACCATTAAATTATGGATTTTGCCATGGGCACCCCCGTTGCTAACAGTTACGCAACATTAGTTTTAAATGAGTGGGAGGATCTTTATGTTAATTTAGACTCAAATCACTATGTTAGAAATGTAGAAATTTTCAAGAGGTTTGTGGATGATATCTTTTTTGTATGGGAGGGGAGTGAAAGTGAATTGCTTATATGGATTATCTTAATACTACCACAAATTTTCTACATTTTTCTATGCATTATTCATACCATAGTATGGAATTTTTCGATGTTAGTGTTATATACGATGGAACAGAAATACAAACTTCTGTTTTTAAGAAGGAAGTAAATAAAAATAAATATCTGCATAGAAAAAGCATGCACCCCCCTATGTGTATAAGGGTATTGTCAAAAGTAAAGTGATGCATATGAGTAGATTGAACACTAGTGATTCCAAATGCATTTCTCAGATTGATGAAACCTTGGGCTCATTTAGAGAGAGGGGCTATGAGGATGAAATGTTAGAAGACATCAAAGGTCATGTTCTATCTAATAGAGATTTGGCATATCCCCTTTTTTTGGAGAAATACCAAGTAACCATGATAAGGAAAATTATAATGCTTATACACAAGGTGTTTGATACATGACTACATGCAGTGAAGGCATTAAAAAAATTGTGACCAATAATTGGGGTATTCTCAGGAGTTTACCTTAGCTTAATAACACTATTAGACATAGACCTATGTTTACGTATAAAAAATGTATGAATCTCAAAAACAGATTATATTATAAGGACATGCAAATGGTGAAATCACAAAATAGATGGTCCAAGGAGAGCACTTTTGCCTGCCATAACTGCTGTTGTTGTGCTCTCATTGAGAAAAATAACTCATATATGCACCATGATAGTAACATCTCCCTTACCTTTAAATGTTTTGCTACTTGTAACACTAGTAATATTATTTACCTGGCTACCTGCACAAAATGCACATGTTTTTATGGGGTCTATATTATAACATCGAAGTTCTCTAACATCAAATGTTATAATATCGAACCCGTAATGTTGAGCGCTGAAAACAGCGAAGGTTCAGGACATCGAATTCTTTCCCAGGCAAAGAATTTGGTGGGCCATTGCTGTGGCTTCACTGTTTTCAGCATTCGATATGTTGGAGCATTATGGGTTGGGTTCAAGTAAGTGTGCAAGTGTGTGTAGGTTAGGGTTAGGGGGGTGGGTTAGGTGAGTTAGGGTTAGGGAGCGGGTCAGGAAAGTGTGCGGTTGTGTGGACGTTAGTGTTAGGGCGTGGGTTCAGGTAAGTGTGCGATTGTGTGTAGGTTAGGGTTGTGGGCAGGTTAGGTGAGTTAGGGTTAGGGCACGGGTCAGGTAAGTGTGCAATTGTGTGTAGGTTAGGGTTAGGGGGCGGGTTAGGTGAGTTAGGTTTAGGGTGCGGATGAGGTGAGTGTGCGATAGTGACGGACCTTAGGGTTAGGTTTGGGTTAAGGTAAGTAGATAGCTAGTACTATATGTAAAGTTTAGTTTAGGTGTAAGATTTTAAGTGTATGTGTGTGGATGGCTGTTTTTTGTGTGTGTTTGTGCTGTGTGTATGTTTCTCGGAATAGGGAATTTTTTCCCATGGAAAATATTTGCTATTCTGACTGTTCAATGTTTTCACACTTCGGTGTTTAGGGTTCGATATAATAACATTCGATGTTAGAGAATTTTGATGTTATGATATAGACCCATTTTTATGTGGGCAAGTCAACCAGATGTTTAAAGGACAGGATTATAGAGTATAATTCTGAAATTAGAAGGGGTATATTGTCTAATTCACTAGCTAAGCATATGTCTGAAAATGCCACCCACAGTTTTAAGTTTAGGGTTATGGAAGTTGTGATGAGATCCATCAGAAGAGGAGATTTAAATACTAAATTAGCAAATAAGGAATACCATTGGATTTTACAATTACAGGCTGAATATCCACCAGGTGTTAATCAGATGGTTTCGGTCAAACCTGTTTTAAAACTTAAACAGTTGGCTCTTTAGGTTAAAATTGTTTATAAAGTTTTGTACATAGGTTTTAAAAGTTTGTAGCTTTAAAAGCATATTATTTAGCACTTCATTGTATTATGAATTGTTCTTTTTTATTGGCTGTGTGATTAATTGATATGTATAAGAACTGTGATTATCTTGTGCTGATTATTAAGCACTGAAGAAGGGTACTGTATACCTGAAAGCTTTACTACTTTATCTACTGTACTTATTAAATTTATTGCTGCTCTACATTGGTGCTGGTCGTTTTGTTGAAGTCTGGGGTCCAGTGTTACAGGTTGTCAATGTCTTTGTTTATAAGTTCCATGCTAATACATTCCATGGCCTTGCAGATCAGGCTCGTCAAACTGTTGGGGCAGTAGTTCCTAGAAACCAAGGTGGATTCCCCCTTGTGGACTGGGATACTTGTAGCTGTGAACCACACAGTGGGCATGAAGCCTGAGGCGTGGCTATGATTAGACATGGCACATAGGTGAGGTGCCAGTTCATTTTGTAGTTCATGTAGTACACAGCCCGGGATGTTGTCTGGTCCAATGGATTCTGTTTTCTTAGCTCTGGAGAGTGTGATTTCTACCTGCGTGGCCATTATTACTGGAATATGGCAATCTTTCAGCATTGACATGGGCCCTTTAAGGGGTGGGAGAGGGGTGTAGATGGCACTGAATCGATCTGCAAGGATATTGGCAATAACCTTGGGATCGGTATGTTTAATGCCATCCTGTTGTAGCTCAGAGCAGATCTGAGCATTGCCATTTAGATTCCTGACATAGCTATGGCACGGCTTGCAGTTGTCTTTGGAATCTTTGGATATATTATGTACCTAACTAGCTTTGAAGGAATTTATGAGTGATCTCAGCTTCTTAATGAGGCTGGTAAGGGAATATTTTGCATCCTGGGCACTTCCTCTTTTCTGCAACAGTTTCTTCCTTTGGTTGTAAAGGTTGTTTATGGCAGGGCACCACCACGTTGGCTTCCTTTTCTTGGTGGGGAGCATATTGGTTCTATTTGGGATGGCACGATTCATGGCATGAGTGGATGTGCTCGTACAGTGCCTTAGTGTAGGATTCAGCAGTCAACCTTCCAGTTCCCATCTGCATGGGTGTCATAACATTTGTCACGTCTGACATGTGTAGCATGAAGTTGGCTTTGGAGACATGTTTTACAGAGGTTTCCTTACCGGGTGTGGGGTGGGATGTGGATTTTAAGGGAGATTAGCTTATCGGCAGACCTGACCACTGATGGGGTGACCATAGGTGTGGAGCATTGGTTTCCCATGTTGGTAATGACCAGGTCTAGGATATTGGAGTCCCGGTGGGACTATGGGTTAATTGATCCAGGGCATTGGGAATTATGACTTCCAAGAACACCTGGGCACATGTGTTGGTGCACGAGTAGTTTTCCAAGTTAATGGCAGGGTAGTTGAAATCATCCAGTATTATGGTGTTTGGTTGTATCATAATATTTTCTAGTATGTTTTGAAAGTTGTAGTGGGAATGTTGGGGCATGGTGGGGGATCTGTAGAAAGCTATACAATTTGGATTGCAGTCTTATCTACTGTTAGTTGCACCAGGAGAATTTCAGATGCATTGCATTGGGCAAGGTGCCTGGTGGTGTGAATATTCTTGGTGAATATGGACACTCCTCCACCTTTAGTGTTTTGGTCCTGGTTTGTTGGCCAACAGGTGTGGTAAGAGCTGTACCTGGTATTGCAAGGATGCTCTCTGGAGCCTTGGATCAGGTCTCTGTTACTGCACAGATATCGATGCTCACCATTTTTAGGAGTGGCTAGTGACTGTGAATGGGCACATCCCTACACACACAGAGTTTCACAGTTTCCATGTCTGGGATTAGAATTCATATCTAACTAATATATTACACTACAGCACTAAGCAGTTATAGTACACACAAAGGAGCTTGCTAGGCTACTCTTTCCCCAATCATGTATTTCAAAGTGAATGACATCAGCAGCCCTGCCAAAGTAGGGCAGTGGAAATTGTAGTGACTGTGAATGGCCTCAAAAGCATTGATCCCTACACAGACAAACACACAAAGTTATACAGTTATCATGTCTGAGATTAGAACTCCTACCAAACTAGTACAGCTCACTATAGCATTACACAGTTATAGGACATGCTACAGAGTTTACTGGGCTGCTCCTTCCCCAAAAGTATCTTTCAAGGTGAATGACATCAGCAGGGTTGCCAAGCACAAGCACCACAGACACTATAGTGCTGAGGGATACCTGAGGTAAATGTCTACATGCTTGACATTTGCACATCATGTGGATTTAGCCAACTGGGTGTGCTGGGTGGGACAGGACTCATGATGGGAGGCTCTTTGTTACTGTCTGTCACTGTCTTCCACACATCTATGTATGTGTAAGTTTGGCCTATTATAGTGTGTTGTCCTTGGATATATGTGTGCATTCCTATCCAATGTGTGTGCAACGCATGACTGGTGCGCAATGTGGAGTGTGTGCACAAACATTTGTGACTGTCAGATATGTATAGTCCACTGTTGTTGCCAGACATGGGCTTCATTTCTGTAAGTGTGGGAGCATTCCCAGTATGACGTTTCATTAGTTTGTTGTCAGACATGGGCTTTGTTTATCTAAGTGTGGGAGCATGCCCAGTATGACCTTCTGTACTGAATGTGTGAATCCATTCCAGGTAGGTTGTACTCCAGTGCAGGCTTTTGTGTTCTACACCTGCAGCTAGCAGCCTGTTTCTGCGGGATATCTGTACATCGGTTGACAATATGGGGTCAAAATGGGCAACTGATAGAGGGTTACTGTAGGTAATTGTGTATGTGCTGCTTCTGCTACATGGTTTTGCTGTTAGCAGAGATGTTCAGACATATGCACTGTTTTGCACTGTGATGTTTTATGTCATCAACTACTATCAGGTATACATATTTGCTTGCAGTAATTTCCTGGGGAACGCAAGATGAATGAAGCTGTGCCCAGTATTGTGGTCTGCAGCCTACATATTCTTGCATAATAATGCCATTCTGGAGGGAGAGATGCAGACACTTGCTGATGGGTCTGTGTAAATGGTTCAGCACCTTGGTACAGTGGTGGCTGAAGATCCCTTGCTTGTACATCCATCAACTTGACAGTATGGCCATATCCTGCTGTGGCCATACCTCACAGCTGTACAGATTCACACAGGTTGCCCAGAGGCAGGGGTCATATTTCTTGTCATTACCCCTTCACATTGTGGTTTACAAGCAGGTTGGTAGCCAACCATTCCTGTATTTGCAAGCAGGGATAATATGTGCACACGGCTGCGATTCAGATGTCACACACTCCATGACATCCATGCTCCTACCCCTCCTCTCTGTTATTCTATCCTCTGCCAAACATTATGCAAACATTATCTGATAAGCTCCCTATAATTATCACTTCATCCCAGCAGTATTTTGGGGTTGGTCCACAGTTCATGCAGTAGGACATGGTGGACCTGCTATTGGGATTTGTTGACGTGGCCTTGCATTTAGGTTCTGTGGACTGTGTTATGTTGTTATTTAGGAGTCCAGGACATAACATACATTGGCAGTATGGGCGAAACACAGGCTTTTGACAGAGGACTGTAGGGCATTTGGTAGTGATGCAGGCCATCTGTAGCAGGCTGTTGCATTGTGTCACTCCTACAGTCCCAGGCTGCAAGCCACTATATTCCTTTGGGATGACAGGGTAGGTGTGCAAGGTGTTAATGTCAATAGTTTCTGTCATTATTGATCCAGTGGTGTGGATGCTGGCAGGGTGCTGCTTACAGCTATGGACACACCTGTATGGGACACCTCTTCAGCATGCTGCATTCTGTGGCTATTTCCATATGGAGGTGGGGGTCATATTATACTTATTCCCAACAGCAGGGGTAAGACCTTCGAGGTACCTGTGGCTGATGGTGGGGTGAGCTGGGTGCATGTGTGCTATGGAAGCTACTTGCAGCTGACTCACAGATATACGTGGGGCATTCCACTTATGCTGGCTTTTGCAGGGACATCAGCAGTTTCTCAATACTTCATACCTGTGACCTTTGTGGTCTGCCAGTGTTTGGCCAGACAACATTGGTATTTCATACTACAAACCCACCTAATGTGCTGCTAACCTGTATGTACAATTCCAAAGGTGTGTCCATTTGACAGTAACATTTTATACACTGTCTGTCTAGGGTACTTCCACCTGTGTACTGTTTGTATGTCTGGGCCCACATTCATGCCATGTCCATCTTTCAGATGGTGACAGATATTACATCCAAACAATTACTATGGCTTGCTGCTGGAATGTGTCTTGCTGGGATGTATTGTGTTTGGCACTGCAGTTGTGATAACTTGGTCCTGTCATCGGCAGTACTGGCCAATGGCCACCAGGACAAAACCCACAATGCCTACATGCTGACCACTCTCACACAATATACAACACACACCAATCTAACACACACACCCCTACATATTGTACACATGCTACAAACTATCCTGCTACTTTTGCCGGCTCAGGTAATCTGTGCTCCACTATTATACCTACACATACATGTTACTACATTTCTACATAGGATTGTGTGGGGGGCACACCTGACAACTGTGCACATTTGCTATGGCTGCACTGGTATTTCAAGTACTCTGTTGGCTTCCATTTCATTCTGTATTCTGATCTATCATGCAGACTAGAGGCATATCAGTGTGGTACAGATCTTAGGTTTTATTGACCTACATTTCAGTTTCAGACTTCTTACCCTTCAGAACTAACATCCCACTGCCTGACCTGTTGTAGTCTGTCTGTGTAGGTCTGGAGGGAGGCTATTCTCCATGGCCATCAATCAGAGGCCTTAGCACAGCCTTTCTTTGTGTTTGTCTATGCCTGTCCTGCTGGATGAGACTGTTGTTGGGTATGTGCAAACTTGCAAATAACAGTGCGCTGTAAACATTGCTAACACATTCAATAGTTTCTTCACAGAAACTATACAATCCCAGGCCACACAATTCAAACAAACAACCAGCCCACTCCACTACCCATGCCAGCAGAATACTACAACTACATCAGATCATCTATTTACCTTCGATCCAGTACCCATATCCTTTATAACATCTCTTCTTAAAAAACTAAAACCCACTAAGCTAGCAGCTGACCTTCTCCCAGCTGAGTTTCTGCAAAAAGCAGCTGAGGCCATTTCCTATCCCGCTCCATAATCATAAACCGTACTTGTCAGAAGCCTTCATCCCTCCATATGGAAAATGTCCCACATTATTCCTCTCCATAAAGGTGGTAGCTCACTAGAGCTAACCAACTACAGACCTATAGCTATACTCTCACCCTGGCCAAAATTATGGAAAAGTGTGTCCACAAACAACTGATGGAACACCTCACCAAAAATAAAATTCTAGATAACTCCCAACATGGCTTCAGGCCAAATCACAGTACCACATCAGCCCTACTATCCTTTTCTAATACTATCAATAACTTCAGAAACAATAATAAACTATCATCTGCTCTTTTCTTAGACCTCTCCAAGGCCTTTGATATGGTGAACCACATTCAACTCCTCCATACATTAAAAAAACTATCACTCAGCAATTCCACGCTGAAATGGTTCCAATCCTACCTGTCCAATCGGCAACAGGCTGTTCTATGGCAGGACAAATTATCTACATGCCTACCTGTTACACTTGGAGTTCCCCAAGGATCTATTCTTGGCCCTCTTCTCTTCACCATCTTTGTTAATGACCTGCCCACAATCACCCCCATGCCACATGCATTCAATATGCAGATGATTCGACTATCATCAGCACTGCCTCCAACCTGGCAGACCTCACTGCTTCAACCCAAGACACCTTCAACCTAATAGAAAAATGGTTCTCAAGTCGACAACTAGTTCTCAACCCCAACAAAACAAAACTACTTACTTTCTCACCCACTAACAAGACTCTTCCCCACCTTCTCTATTACATCCTCCAATGGAATCACTATATCACCAGAAGCTCACACAAAGCTATTAGGTGTTACCATTGATAACTCCTTAAATTTGACACCCATTTCAATCTTACCATCAAAACCGCTAATAAAAGCTTGGCTCTCTCTATAAAGGAAAACACTTTCTCTCCTCATGCTAAAATTACAATTGCCAGCACACACCTACTATCAACTCTTTTCTATGCCTCCCCTTTACAAACCTAAACAAGACAACCCTTAACAAACTTGCTTCTTGTTACAATCACATAGCTAGATTTGCCACAAATTCCACCTTTAGAACGCACCACTGCACTAACTTGAAGCAACTAGGGTGGTTAGAGTTTTCCAGCCAACTCCATTTCAACCAACTCAAACGGCTCACCAGATACTGTATCGCCAGAGAAAACACCAGCTCTGAAAACATCATTCAACCCTATATTAACCTGCAATCTTTACGCCCTCCAATAAGATCTTAGCTCAAACTACCAAAGCCAATAATTCTGCTGGGGATTCTCTATTCTCAAACTTTGTAGGTAAAATGTGGAACTCCTACCACCATGCTCACCTCAGAACCCTCACTCCTACAATTCAAAAAGCTTAAACCCCATCTCAATACTCTCTGGCAATGTCCCTGTTCCAAACCTGATTAACCACTATCATTTACCCTTCTCTTACCTCACTATCCTTAACTTTTAACAAGGCGCCTTTGTAACTGACCTATGGTTTTTTTTATATGCTGCTGTTGTTTTTTTTTTTTCCCAAGATGTGATGTATCTTTATATTGTATTTAGAACTCAACTATCTTCCTTTTTTTGCATTAACAATGGTCATATGTCTGTTATGTACTTGGAGCTTTTCTCCCCGGGCCTCCGCTGAAAATGGACATGTATCCAGTCGGACTCTCCCGGTTAACAAATGTAAAATAAATAAAATAAATAAAATAAATAAAAATAAATAAATGTGAGCCTCCCTGACTGGCAAGTGTCCTATGGACACACATTTGGCCCACCACATTTCCTGCAGTGGGTTTTGTCACCTTGTCTAGTGCTGGCTACTATGGTGACACTAGTATTTGTCAAGGATTTCATGCTGCCAATATAGGTGTCTACCATCTGCTGGCATCCCATTCAGCCACCCAATTCCCTTGCATGCTGACATCCATGCCATAGATACAAGTAACAAAATATACTACTCCATTCAGCAATTGATAGTGAGGGTGACTTAACTTGTGGCTGTGCCAGTGTTGAGGTTGGTGCTGGAGGGCTGACTATGTCGGATGCACATAGTACACTCCCTATACATGGTTAAGCACAGGTAGTGTAATGTTTGGCATCCCTTTTACTGTATGTGTGAGTCAGAGAGAGGTGTCATTCCCTGGGTTCCTACCGTGTCAGTGTATGTGCTATGTGTTACCTCTTTGCCCAGGCCTGGGAATACTGGGCATGCCTCATTTTGCCTACTGGGGCAGGCTCAGGTTGTTCGTCCTCTGAGTCACTCTGTGCCTGTGCAGGCCTTGGCAATAGTGGAGGGGGGGCTGTGTGGCCCTGCCCTGTGCTGTTCCAGCTGCAGCTGTTTCCACAGGATCATGTTGTGTAGAATGGCACATATGATGACAATTTGGGTCCATGTAGCTGGTGAGTACTGCAAGACTCCACCAGGTATGTCCAGGCACTGGATCTGTGACTTTAGCATCCCAAACACACACTCTATTATGATTCTGGTCTGTGCGTGTGCCTCATTATGGAGTTTTTGTTCGGGTGTGTGTGCATTTCTGATGGGTGTCATCAGCCATGATTCCAGTGCATAACCAGCATCCTCCACTAGGTGGAGATAAGGGATGTCCTCATTGGCAAATCTCTGGTACAGCTGTGTCATATGGCAGATGTGGGAATCATGATAGCATCCAGGGCAGCCAGCACATACATTCATTATAATGCCCTGGGCATCGCACACAACCTGGTAGTTGATGGATGAGAAGCCGTTACAGTTGATGTAGACTCTACCCCACTCCCTGAGTGGTGCTTTGATGTGTATGTGCATGCAGTCTATAGCACGCACTACCTCAGGGTATTCTGCTATATGGTGGAAGAGATGCATATTGCTGGTCAATGCCTTCATGGGTATTGTGGAAATATATATGCTCACCAGCATGCTCTGACATGGCATCCAGGAACTGGTGGAGTACCCTGGATGCTGATGCCTGTGAGATCCCCACGATATCCCCAGTTGGCCTTTGGAAGGTACCTGTGGCTAGTATTCTTAGGCCTACACATACCTTGGTATCCACTGAGATGGGTTCCCTCTGTTGGTTCTGTGTGTGAGGCGCTGCTGGCAAAACTCAACAATTTGCTGTAGGAGGTCCCTGTCCACCCCTATAGTGCTCCACTATCTTCCTGCTCATGTAGCCCCTGGTAGGTTACCCTGGGTCTGTACACTCTTCTCCTTCTCCTCACTGTGGGTTGGTCATCAGCATTCTCATCCTCACCACATTCAGCCTCTTCCACATGCTGATTTATGAGAGCTAATGCAGCCACTATCATTTTTTTGCTTTTGTTAAGTAAACTTTCCCCATTTGTGTACACCGTTGGTGTAGAGCTTGTGTAAAAAAACAGAGGGAAAGGTGTTTGCAAAGTTTATAGTAGTGTGCTGGGCTGGGCTGTGCTGCTGCCTGTGTAATTGGCTGATTCTGATACATTTCACCTGCCAGCTATGCTAGTTCTTCTTGATTATCTTCCTACTGCTGTTTTCCCTTCCCATTGCCTTCCTGTTTAAGCCCCGAGGTGTGCTGCACAAACACAGTGCTCAGATGTGCATGGAGCTGCTATCTCCTGGTTTACTTTTTTTTTCATTTAAAACACGGTGTGCAGCGCGCACACCTGTTTAGGCAATGTAAAGAGTGCTTAGCAGCTTCAGACACCCCCTTGCTTAGCTCCTGCTAAGTTAAGACAAACCTGGAGCCACAGGGCCCGAGAAGCTTGCAGTATGCCTGACACATCCTCTATGATATCAGCTAGCTCTTAGACTTGCACCATGGTCTTCCTGCACCTACATGGTTGGGTGCAGGCTAGCCATGAGTGGAAATCTGAGATTCTTTATCATTCCTCTCATTTGCATAGGATTGCCTGCAAATGCCTAGTTACAAGTCTGACACTGAGCCTTCCACCCAGCGCAACCACTATTCACTGTACTTGTTGTCTTCTGGCTGCCATTGACTTTAGTGGCAAAATTGTGATTTTGCAGGGAAAGCTTTTTTCAGGGTTTTTCTGTTATTTTCTGGCCATTCCATTTGGCGTACTACTAAGTTATTTTTTATATTTTTGCAACTGTTTTCCATGCCAATGGCCATATATTTGGCCATTGGTATGCTTTGCACATTATATATATACTCTTTATTTGGAGCTGTCATTGTCTGCTTTAGTTTGCAGAAATGTACTTGGTTACTAACCGAAAGTACATTTCTGCAGATTTCACACTAGTCCTGCACAGATGGCTGCCAACTTTCCTGGATTGCAAATTCATCTCATTTGCACATGGTTTTCACCTGCAAATGGCGTAATTTGCATACAGGAGCTGTGTCTGTGCAGGAATAGTGCAGGTGCTCATGCACATCCCGGAGCTTGTTCCTGGATCTCTCGACAGCCAAGTTGCCTCCAGCAGCTCCTGCACTATTCCTGCATGCCATGCAGAGCTTGCTGAATCCTGAGTCAGTGTAGAAAAATTTTATTAACTTATTTATTTTTTTACATTTGTTTGATTGACAGTCCGACTGGGACAGCGCCCATTTTCAGCGGAGGCTGGGGAGAAAGCCCAGTCTAAGCTTACATACAACAATTGTTACATCAAGTAATATAATTATAAATAAATTGACAGAAAAATGAGTGTTAATACATTTACAGGATAAAATTTTAAAACAAAAATATATACATAGTATCAAACAGAACAAGACTTTAAATACTTGAATATAGATAAATATATGGTTGAACTCATATATGTAGATGAGCATAACATTAATTAGGAAATTAAGTAGGGAGAATCACTTAGCAAAGTTGTGCATATAGTTAGTAATATGTTCTACGTGGGTGAGAGTCGCAGCTAGAAATGTAAATCTACTTATAGAGACGAGTGTTGTTAGAAAGGATATCTTAACAGAGTTAGTATGTACAGCCAAATTGTATAAGTAATGCTAAGTTAATAAATAACCTGGAGTGTTACATGTGCAAAGCCAGGATTTAAATAAGTGTCTTTTGAGAGATATTTTGAAATGATTAAGATTGCTTATGGATCTATTACTATGTAAAATATAAAATCTAACTCAGAAAGCACCACAGCAGGATAGAGCAACAGACATCCAAATTCAAGAAGAAACCAGTGGAATGGGGAAGCAACTGGTCATTTGCCCTATGAAAATATTTTGGAGCCTTCCACAGGAAACCAGTACAAACATTCACTTTGAAGCTGACAGAAAGAGAAGGAACAGGAAACAGTGGGAGCTCTGACGCAGTCAATGTTGAAGGCCAATGGAGTCTCTATGTGACAGAGCAATGGATGACACAGGATGAAACTGAAGAGAATGTGCCACAAGAAGATGCTGTAGAACTTTCTATAGAATGCCCACAGGAAATGGAAAGCTAAGGGATGTGCCCTCAGTTTGAAGAAAATGAGCCAAGAGAAGAGTTGCTTGATTTAATAGGAGATAGATAGACATATTAAGATCAGTGAAAGAAATAGACTGAAAAAAGGTCAATAAAACCCAAAAAGTTAGAAGTTTGATAAAATAAATGAACACAGTAATTTGGACTGTACATAGAGATCCATGCAATATAACAGAAGTAAACAAGATATATTACTGGGCAGCTAAAATAATAACAGATAAATTTTTACCACAAGAACACGGGGTAGTAAGGGGCAAAGAACAGAGAGAAATTGAATAATGCATCATGGAAGTATCAAATAGAGAAAAACATAAAGGAATTAAGGCAAGAAGTGTCACTGTTAGAAGACTATAGTAGAGGGAACAGATCTACAAAAGTACTAAGAAATATAGACATGATATAAGCAATGTGCAGTATTAGAGCAGACCAGGATCTATCATGCACTATCACAAATAACAAACTAAAAATCTCAGCACAGGCAGAAAAGTTAGAAGATACTCAGATCAATATAAAGGAAAAAAAGTACAAAAAGCAATTCATTGATGACCCAAAAGAGTTTTATAGAGAACTGGGAAACAAGGTAAAAGGAACTGAAAGACCACCAAAAAAGAGGAAGCTAGATACGATTTTGAGGAGTATCTATGAAGATCCTAGAACATAACAAAGATGCTAAATGGATAGAAGAAGTAAAAGAAAGAATAATAAGAAGTTTAAATGTGCAGGATATGGAAATGAGATGAGGAAACGGCCAGAGAGACTGAAACAAAGTTAAGAAAAGCTCCCTAACTGGAAAACCACAGGCCCAGATGCACCTAACTTTTGGTTAAAAGTTTTAACATCTTGCATGAAGATTTAGCCATGAGTATGAACTATGTATATGCGCACTCCAGAACAGACACCAACCTGGCTAACAACATGAAAAACAATACTCCTACTTAAGGGTGAACCTGCAAGTTACTCTATAAACTATAGACCAATAACTTGACTTGATGACATAAAACTATACACTGAAATTGAAACCAACAGAGTTTATAGTCATTTAGCAGAAAACCCACCATTACGGAGTAGAACAAAAGGGCAATAAAAGAAACTCGTGATGGAGCAAAGGATCATTTGTTGTTAAAAAGTCATAGTGGAGAACTGTAAAAAGAGGAAGAATAGCATGGACTGGCTACAAAAAGCATTCAACAGTATCCCACATTCATAGATAAAAGAGGCTTAAAAATATATATAAGATAAACTCCACACTTGATAAAACTGTACTTAATAGCCTTTCTTCACTGTTAACAACAGTTACTTGTTTAACAGTTTTATAACACATCTCATCTGTTATATCTGAGATAGCTCCATAAGTTGCATTTGTTATCAACTTTGTAACTTTCATATTGCCTTAGTGGCACCATACCAGTGAAAAAATTAAACTCCTGAAATAACACCATTTCCTATGTTCAGCTGTTTTAAAATCTTTCCCTATTTTTTTACATGAACCTCCCTCTTTTTCTGGTGATTTTATTACTCTGTACCCTGGTAATGTGTGAGCAATTCTCATTATTGGAACTGCATACTCTATGTAACATAATTTCTCCTCTTTCATCACTTCCTTAAAAGAAGTATTATGTGTTAACTCCCATGCTGTTTTTATTTTATACTCAAGCTTTTTCACATGACCAGAGTTGGTGCAAAGTAGCAACCCTGACTGTCCCTTGCTTTTGAAAACAGAGTATCCCTTTTTCTATTTCCATCAACTGTAAATGTTTTTTTTTTTTATGGCTGATTGTTTTACAACTCTATTTTTATAAGATTCTTTAAACATAAAACCCGTATGTAACCTCTACAAAGACTGCATGTAATGGCAACCTCGTGAGGTTGCCTGTCTGTATGCATTCCCTTCTTCTGGTGGTTCCAATCGAACTACCTGTTTGGACTTCTGAAAAACCACTGCTGTCGACAATTCAATATTATCTTCATTCACAATTGCTGATGAGCCCTGATCTGAGAAGTGAATGCATACAGGCAGACAACCTCATAAGGTCGCTCGCAGGGGAGAAACAGGGACAGGAGCCAGAGAGAACCAAGAAGCAGAAACAGGATGAAAACAAGAACTTAAATATTGATAGTTGTTGTGTTGTTTACCTTTCTAACATGGATATTAACTGTAAGCATGTCTCCTTGCTTGAGAAGGGACTAAAATTTGCTCCAGCTAATGTGGAAGGGTTAGCAGACACACTAACTGATTTGAAATTATTTGTACAAAATTTAGACTTAAAGTTGCTATATGGCACTTCACTCTTGAATTTTCCTTTGCAGTACAAAAGTAGCAGCACATTTATTCCAAACAGCCATCCCATTGTGCAGGCTTTCTATAATTCCTGTGAAACACAGATTAGGAATTTTTATCAGAATGACAAATTTAAATGTATATACAATTTAACTAAGGATGAGAAACAAACTGTGCATGAATTAGAAGCCAGTGATGGCATTATTATTATTAAGGAAGCCAACAAGGGAGGGGCTCTTGTAATTATGAATAAAATAGATTAAAATCAAAGCATGTTAGAAATAATAAATGATAGAACAGCTTTTAAGGAAATGAATTGCACTCAAGTTGATGAAATTATTAACAACATTAATATATTATTATATGATTTACAAGTAATGAATGATATTCCATTAGAGTTATTTCTACATTTAACTGTTTCTCATCCAATACTTCCAATTTTTTATGGCATACCTAAACTGCACATATCTGCTCACAAACCACCAATGAGTCCCATTGTATCTGGGTGCAGCTGGACTACGGAAGCTATTTCTGTATATTTACAGGGTGAGCTGAGTAAATACTTAAAATATGTAAGGAGCTTTATTAAAGATACAGCAGATTTCCTTAAACAGTTTAATACATGGTTTAGAATGAAAAACCTCTAACACTTTTATTATAGTAACCCTTGACATTAAATCGCTCTTTACCATGATACCAAATGATTATGGCATCATAGCTAATAGACAACTGTTAAATAAATACAAATATGCAAGAAATAGACAGATGGAAACAGTTTGTCAACTGCTGGATAGTGTTCTAGAGAGTAACATATTTGTATATGATAATAAATATTACCATTAAATTATGGATTTTGCCATGGGCACCCCCGTTGCTAACAGTTATGCAACATTAGTTTTAAATGAGTGGGAGGATCTTTATGTTAATTTAGACTCAAATCACTATGTTAGAAATGTAGAATTTTTCAAGAGGTTTGTGGACGATATCTTTTTTGTATGGGAGGGGAGTGAAAGTGAATTAATTGCTTATATGGATTATCTTAATACTACCACAAAATTTCTACATTTTTCTATGCATTATTCACACCATAGTATGGAATTTTTGGATGTTAGTGTTATATACGATGGAACAGAAATACAAACTTCTGTTTTTAAGAAGGAAGTAAATAAAAATAAATATCTGCATAGAAAAAGCATGCACCCCCCTATGTGTATAAGGGTATTGTCAAAAGTAAAGTGATGCATATGAGTAGATTGAACACTAGTGATTCCAAATGCATTTCTCAGATTGATGAAACCTTGGGCTCATTTAGAGAGAGGGGCTATGAGGATGAAATGTTAGAAGACATCAAAGGTCATGTTCTATCTAATAGAGATTCGGCATACCCCCTTTTTTTGGAGAAATACCAAGTAACCACGATAAGAAAAACGATAATGCTTATACACAAGGTGTTTGATACATGACTACATGCAGTGAAGGCATTAAAAAAATTGTGACCAATAATTGGGGTATTCTCAGAGTTTACCTTGGCTTAATAACACTATTAGACATAGACCTGTGTTTTACATATAAAAAATGTATGAATCTCAAAACAGATTATATTATAAGGACATGCAAATGGTGAAATCACAAATAGATGGTCCAAGGAGAGCACTTTTGCCTGCCATAACTGCTGTTGTTGTGCTCTCATTGAAAAAAATAACTCATATATGCACCATGATAGTAACATCTCCCTTACCTTTAAATGTTTTGCTACTTGTAACACTAGTAATATTATTTACCTGGCTACCTGCACAAAATGCACATGTTTTTATGGGGTCTATATTATAACATCGAAGTTCTCTAACATCAAATGTTATAATATCGAACCCGTAATGTTGAGCGCTGAAAACAGCGAAGGTTCAGGACATCGAATTCTTTCCCAGGCAAAGAATTCGGTGGGCCGTTGCTGTGGCTTCACTGTTTTCAGCATTCGATATGTTGGAGCGTTACGGGTCGGGTTCAGATAAGTGTGCAACTGTGTGTAGGTTAGGGTTAGGGGGGTGGGTTTGGTGAGTTAGGGTTAGGGAGTGGGTCAGGAAAGTGTGCGGTTGTGTGGACGTTAGTGTTAGGGCATGGGTTCAGGTAAGTGTGAGATTGTGTGTAGGTTAGGGTTGGGGGCAGGTTAGGTGAGTTAGGGTTAGGGCACGAGTCAGGTAAGTGTGCAATTGTGTGTAGGTTAGGGTTAGGGGGCGGGTTAGGTGAGTTAGGTTTAGGGTGCGGATGAGGTGAGTGGGCGATAGTGACGGACCTTAGGGTTAGGGTTGGGTTAAGGTAAGTGGATAGCTAGTACTATATGTAAAGTTTAGTTTAGGTGTAGGATTTTAAGTGTATGTGTGTGGATGGCTGTTTCTTGTGTGTGCTTGTGCTGTGTGTATGTTTCTCGGAATAGGGAATTTTTTCCCATGGAAAATATTTGCTATTCTGACTGTTCGATGTTTTCACACTTCGGTGTTTAGGGTTCGATATAATAACATTCGATGTTAGAGAATTTTGATGTTATGATATAGACCCGTTTTATGTGGGCAAGTCAACCAGATGTTTAAAGGACAGGATTATAGAGTATAATTCTGAAATTAGAATGGGGTATATTGTCTAATTCACTAGCTAAGCATATGTCTGAAAATGCCACCCACAGTTTTAAGTTTAGGGTTATGGAAGTTGTGATGAGATCCATCAGAAGAGGAGATTTAAATACTAAATTAGCAAATAAGGAATATCATTGGATTTTACAATTACAGGCTGAATATCCACCAGGTGTTAATCAGATGGTTTCGGTCAAACCTGTTTTAAAACTTAAACAGTTGGCTCTTTAGGTTAAAATTGTTTATAAAGTTTTATACATAGGTTTTAAAAGTTTGTAGCTTTAAAAGCATATTATTTAGCACTTCATTGTATTATGAATTGTTCTTTTTTATTGGCTGTGTGATTAATTGATATGTATAAGAACTGTGATTATCTTGTGCTGATTATTAAGCACTGAAGAAGGGTACTGTATACCTGAAAGCTTTACTACTTTATCTACTGTACTTATTAAATTTATTGCTGCTCTATGTTGGTGCTGGTCGTTTTGTTGAAGTCGGGGGTCCAGTGTTACAGGTTGTCAATGTCTTTGTTTATAAGTTCCATGCTAATACATTCCATGGCCTTGCAGATCAGGCTCGTCAAACTGTTGGGGCAGTAGTTCCTAGAAACCAAGGTGGATTCCCCCTTGTGGACTGGGATACCTGTAGCTGTGAACCACACAGCGGGCATGAAGCCTGAGGTGTGGCTATGATTAGACATGGCACATAGGTGAGGTGCCAGTTCATTTTGTAGTTCATGTAGTACACAGCCCGGGATGTTGTCTGGTCCAATGGATTCTGTTTTCTTAGCTCTGGAGAGTGTGATTTCTACCTGCGTGGCCATTATTACTGGAATATGACAATCTTTCAGCATTGACATGGGCCCTTTAAGGGGTGGGAGGGGGGTGTAGATGGCACTGAATCGATCTGCAAGGATATCGGCAATAACCTTGGGATCAGTATATTTAATGCCATCCTGTTGTAGCTCAGAGCAGATCTGAGCATTGCCATTTAGCTTCCTGACATAGCTATAGCACGGCTTGCAGTTGTCTTTGGAATCTTTGAATATATTATGTACCTAACTAGCTTTGAAGAAATTTATGAATGATCTCAGCTTCTTAATGAGGCTGGTAAGGGAGTATTTTGCATCCTGGGAACTTCCTCTTTTCTGCAACAGTTTCTTCCTTTGGTTGTAAAGGTTGTTTATGGCAGGGCACCACCACACTGGCTTCCTTTTCTTGGTGGGGAGCATATTGGTTCTATTTGGGATGGCACGATTCATGGCATGAGTGGATGTGCTCGTACAGTGCCTTAGTGTAGGATTCAGCAGTCAACCTTCCAGTTCCCATCTGCATGGGTGTCATAACATTTGTCACGTCTGACATGTGTAGCATGAAGTTGGCTTTGGAAACATGTTTTACAGATGTTTCCTTACCGGGGTGTGGGGGTGGGATGTGGATTTTAAGGGAGATTAGCTTATGGGCAGACCTGATCATTGATGGGGTGACCATAGGTGTGGAGCATTGGTTTCCCATGTTGGTAATGACCAGGTCTAGGATATTGGAGTCCCGGTGGGACTATGGGTTACTTGATCCAGGGCATTGGGAATTATGACTTCCAAGAACACCTGGGCTCATGTGTTGGTGCAGGAGTAGTTTTCCAAGTTAATGGCAGGGTAGTTGAAATCATCCAGTATTATGGTGTTTGGTTGTATCATAATATTTTCTAGTATGTTTAGAAAGTTGTAGTGGGAATATTGGGGCATGGTGGGGGATCTGTAGAAAGCTATACAATTTGGATTGCAGTCTTATCTACTGTTAGTTGCACCAGGAGAATTTCAGATGCATTGCATTGGGCAAGGTGCCTGGTGGTGTGAATATTCTTGGTGAATATGGACACTCCTCCACCTTTAGTGTTTTGGTCCTGGTTTGTTGGCCAACAGGTGTGGTAAGAGCTGTACCTGGTATTGCAAGGATGCTCTCTGGAGCCTTGGATCAGGTCTCTGTTACTGCACAGATATTGATGCTCACCATTTTTAGGAGTGCCTAGTGACTGTGAATGGGCACATCCCTACACACACAGAGTTTCACAGTTTCCATGTCTGGGATTAGAACTCCTATCTAACTAGTATATTACACTACAGCACTAAGCAGTTATAGTACACACAAAGGAGCTTGCTAGGCTACTCTTTCCCCAATCATGTATTTCAAAGTGAATGACATCAGCAGCCCTGCCAAAGTAGAGCAGTGGAAATTGTAGTGACTGTGAATGGCCTCAAAAGCATTGATCCCAACACAGACAAACACACAAAGTTATACAGTTATCATGTTTGAGATTAGAACTCCTACCAAACTAGTACAGCTCAGTATAGCATTACGCAGTTATAGGACATGCTACAGAGTTTACTGGGCTGCTCCTTCCCCAAACGTATCTTTCAAGGTGAATGACATCAGCAGGGTTGCCAAGCACAAGCAC
Source organism: Protopterus annectens (assembly GCF_019279795.1). Lineage (NCBI taxonomy): Eukaryota > Metazoa > Chordata > Ceratodontiformes > Protopteridae > Protopterus > Protopterus annectens. The sequence continues at coordinate 49,891,487 of NC_056739.1, forward strand.
CACAGACACTATAGTGCTGAGGGATACCTGAGGTAAATGTCTACATGCTTGACATTTGCACATCATGTGGATTTAGCCAACTGGGTGTGCTGGGTGGGACAGGACTCATGATGGGAGGCTCTTTGTTACTGTCTGTCACTGTCTTCCACACATCTATGTATGTGTAAGTTTGGCCTATTATAGTGTGCTGTCCTTGGATATATGTGTGTATTCCTATCCAATGTGTGTGCAAAGCATGACTGGTGTGCAATGTGGAGTGTGTGCACAAACATTTGTGACTGTCAGATATCTATAGTCCACTGTTGTTGCCAGACATGGGCTTCATTTCTGTAAGTGTGGGAGCATTCCCAGTATGACCTTTCATTAGTTTATTGTCAGACATGGGCTTTGTTTATCTAAGTGTGGGAGCATGCCCAGTATGACCTTCTGTATTGAATGTGTGAATCCATTCCAGGTAGGTCGTACTCCAGTGCAGGCTTTTGTGTTTTATACCTGCAGCTAGCAGCCTGTTTCTGCAGGATATCTGTACATCGGTTGACAATATGGGGTCAAAATGGGCAACTGATAGAGGGTTACTGTAGGTAATTGTGTATGTGCTGCTTCTGCTACATGGTTTTGCTGTTAGCAGAGATGTTCAGACATATGCACAGTTTTACACTGTGATGTTTTATGTCATCAACTACTGTCAGGTATACATATTTGCTTGCAGTAATTTCCTGGGGAATGCAAGATGAATGAAGCTGTGTCCAGTATTGTGGTCTGCAGCCTACATATTCTTGCATAATAATGCCATTCTGGAGGGAGAGATGCAGACACTTGCTGATGGGTCTGTGTAAATGGTTCAGCACCTTGGTACAGTGGTGGCTGAAGATCCCTTGCTTGTACATCCATCAACTTGACAGTATGGCCATATCCTGCTGTGGCCATACCTCACAGCTGTACAGATTCACACAGGTTACCCAGAGGCAGGGGTCATATTTCTTGTTGTTACCTCTTCACATTGTGGTTTGCAAGCAGGTTGGTAGCCAACCATTCCTGTATTTGCAGGCAGGGATAATATGTGCACACGGCTGCGATTCAGATGTCACACACTCCATGACATCCATGCTCCTACCCCTCCTCTCTGTTATTCTATCCTCTGCCAAACATTATGCAAACATTATCTGATAAGTTCCCTATAATTATCACTTCATCCCAGCAGTATTTTGGGGTTGGTCCACAGTTCATGCAGTAGGACAAGGTGGACCTGCTATTGGGATTTGTTGACGTGGCCTTGCATTTAGGTTCTGTGGACTGTGTTATGTTGTTATTTAGGAGTCCAGGACATAACATACATTGGCAGTATGGGCAAAACACAGGCTTTTGACAGAGGACTGTAGGGCATTTGGTAGTGATGCAGGCCATCTGTAGCAGGCTGTTGCATTGTGTCACTCCTACAGTCCCAGGCTGCAAGACACTATATTCCTTTGGGATGACAGGGTAGGTGTGCAAGGTGTTAATGTCAATAGTTTCTGTCATTATTGATCAAGTTGTGTGGATGCTGGCAGGGTGCTGCTTACAGCTATGGACACACCTGTATGGGACACCTCTTCAGCATGCTGCATTCTATGGCTATTTCCATACAGAGGTGGGGGTCATATTGTACTTATTCCCAACAGCAGGGATAAGACCTTCAAGGTACCTGTGGCTGATGGTGGGGTGAGCTGGGTGCATGTGTGCTATGGAAGCTACTTGCAGCTGACTCACAGATATACGTGGGGCATTCCACTTATGCTGACTTTTGCAGGGACATCCGCAGTTTCTCAATACTTCATACCTGTGACCTTTGTGGTCTGCCAGTGTTTGGCCAGACAACATTGGTATTTCATACTACAAACCGACCTAATGTGCTGCTAACCTGTATGTACAATTCCAAAGGTGTGTCCATTTGACAGTAACATTTTATACACTGTCTGTCTAGGGTACTTCCACCTGTGTACTGTTTGTATGTCTGGGCCCACATTCATGCCATGTCCATCTTTCAGATGGTGACAGATATTACATCCAAACAATTACTATGGCTTGCTGCTGGAATGTGTCTTGCTGGGATGTATTGTGTTTGGCACTGCAGTTGTGATAACTTGGTCCTGTCATCGGCAGTACTGGCCAATGGCCACCAGGACAAAACCCACAATGCCTACATGCTGACCACTCTCAAACAATATACAACACACACCAATCTAACACACACCCCTACATATTGTACACATGCTACAATCTATCCTGCTACTTTTGCCGGCTCAGGTAATCTGTGCTCCACTATTATACCTACACATACATGTTACTACATTTCTACATAGGATTGTGTGGGGGGCACACCTGACAACTGTGCACATTTGCTATGGCTGTACTGGTATTTCAGGTACTCTGTTGGCTTCCATTTCATTCTGCATTCTGACCTATCATGCAGACTAGAGGCATATCAGTGTGGTATAAATCTTAGGTTTTATTGACCTACATTTCAGTTTCAGACTTCTTACCCTTCAGAACTAACATCCCACTGCCTGACCTGTTGTAGTCTGTCTGTGTAGGTCTGGAGGGAGGCTATTCTCCATGGCCATCAATCAGAGGCCTTAGCACAGCCTTTCTTTGTGTTTGTCTATGCCTGTCCTGCTGGATGAGACTGTTGTTGGGTATGTGCAAACTTGCAAATAACAGTGCGCTGTAAACATTGCTAACACATTCAATAGTTTCTTCACAGAAACTATACAATCCCAGGCCACACAATTCAAACAAACAACCAGCCCACTCCACTACCCATGCCAGCAGAATACTACAACTACATCAGATCATCTATTTACCTTCGATCCAGTACCCATATCCTTTATAACATTTCTTCTTAAAAACTAAAACCCACTAAGCTAGCAGCTGACCTTCTCCCAGCTGAGTTTCTGCAAAAAGCAGCTGAGGCCATTTCCTATCCCGTCTCCATAATCATAAACCGTACCTTGTCAGAAGCCTTCATCCCTCCATATGGAAAATGTCACATTATTCCTCTCCATAAAGGTGGTAGCTCACTAGAGCTAACCAACTACAGACCTATAGCTATACTCTCACCCCTGGCCAAAATTATGGAAAAGTGTGTCCACAAACAACTGATGGAACACCTCACCAAAAATAAAATTCTAGATAACTCCCAACATGGCTTCAGGCCAAATCACAGTACCACATCAGCCCTACTATCCTTTTCTAATACTATCAATAACTTCAGAAACAATAATAAACTATCATCTGCTCTTTTCTTAGACCTCTCCAAGGCCTTTGATATGGTGAACCACATTCAACTCCTCCATACATTAAAAAACTATCACTCAGCAATTCCACGCTGAAATGGTTCCAATCCTACCTGTCCAATCGGCAACAGGCTGTTCTATGGCAGGACAAATTATCTACATGCCTACCTGTTACACTTGGAGTTCCCCAAGGATCTATTCTTGGCCCTCTTCTCTTCACCATCTTTGTTAATGACCTGCCCACAATCACCCCCATGCCACATGCATTCAATATGCAGATGATTCGACTATCATCAGCACTGCCTCCAACCTGGCAGACCTCACTGCTTCAACCCAAGACACCTTCAACCTAATAGAAAAATGGTTCTCAAGTCGACAACTAGTTCTCAACCCCAACAAAACAAAACTACTTACTTTCTCACCCACTAACAAGACTCTTCGCCACCTTCTCTATTACATCCTCGAATGGAATCACTATATCACCAGAAGCTCACACAAAGCTATTAGGTGTTACCATTGATAACTCCCTTAAATTTGACACCCATTTCAATCTTACCATCAAAACCGTCAATAAAAGCTTGGCTCTCTATAAAGGAAAACACTTTCTCCTCCTCATGCTAAAATTGCAATTGCCAGCACACACCTACTATCGACTCTTTTCTATGCCTCCCCCTCTTTACAAACCTAAACAAGACAACCCTTAACAAACTTGCTTCTGTTACAATCACATAGCTAGATTTGCCACAAATTCCACCTTTAGAACGCACCACTGCACTAACTTGAAGCAACTAGGGTGGTTAGAGTTTTCCAGCCAACTCCATTTCAACCAACTCAAAACGGCTCACCAGATACTGTATCGCCCAGAGAAAACACCAGCTCTGAAAACATCATTCAACCCTATATTAACCTGCAATCTTTACGCTCCTCCAATAAGATCTTAGCTCAAACTACCAAAGCCAATAATTCTGCTGGGATTCTCTATTCTCAAACTTTGTAGGTAAAATGTGGAACTCCTACCGACCATGCTCACCTCAGAACCCTCACTCCTACAATTCAAAAAAAAAGCTTAAACCCCATCTCAATACTCTCTGGCAATGTCCCTGTTCCAAACCTGATTAACCACTATCATTTACCCTTCTCTTACCTCACTATCCTTAACTGCTTTTTAACAAGGCCTGCCTTTGTAACTGACCTATGGTTTTTTATATGCTGCTGTTGTTTTTTTTCCCAAGATGTGATGTATCTTTATATTGTATTTAGAACTCAACTATCTTCCTTTTTTGCATTAACAATGTTCATATGTCTGTTATGTACTTGGAGCTTTTCTCCCGGGCCTCCGCTGAAAATGGACATGTATCCAGTCGGACTCTCCCGGTTAACAAATGTAAAATAAATAAAATAAATAAAATAAATAAAAATAAATAAATGTGAGCCTCCCTGACTGGCAAGTGTCCTATGGACACATTTGGCCCACCACATTTCCTGCAGTGGGTTTGTCACCTTGTCTAGTGCTGGCTACTATGGTGACACTAGTATTTGTCAAGGATTTCATGCTGCCAATATAGGTGTTCACCATCTGCTGGCATCCCATTCAGCCACCCAATTCCCTTGCATGCTGACATCCATGCCATAGATACAAGTAACAAAATATACTACTCCATTCAGCAATTGATAGTGAGGGTGACTTAACTTGTGGCTGTGCCAGTGTTGAGGTTGGTGCTGGAGGGCTGACTATGTCGGATGCACATAGTACACTCCCTATACATGGTTAAGCACAGGTAGTGTAATGTTTGGCATCCCTTTTACTGTATGTGTGAGTCAGAGAGAGGTGTCATTCCCTGGGTTCCTACCGTGTCAGTGTATGTGCTATGTGTTACCTCTTTGCCCAGGCCTGGGAATACTGGGCATGCCTCATTTTGCCTACTGGGGCAGGCTCAGGTTGTTCGTCCTCTGAGTCACTCTGTGCCTGTGCAGGCCTTGGCAATAGTGGAGGGGGGGCTGTGTGGCCCTGCCCTGTGCTGTTCCAGCTGCAGCTGTTTCCACAGGATCATATTGTGTAGAATGGCACATATGATGACAATTTGGGTCCATGTAGCTGGTGAGTACTGCAAGACTCCACCAGGTATGTCCAGGCACTGGATCTGTGACTTTAGCATCCCAAACACACACTCTATTATGATTCTGGTCTGTGCGTGTGCCTCATTATGGAGTTTTTGTTCGGGTGTGTGTGCATTTCTGATGGGTGTCATCAGCCATGATTCCAGTGCATAACCAGCATCCTCCACTAGGTGGAGATAAGGGATGTCCTCATTGGCAAATCTCTGGTACAGCTGTGTCATATGGCAGATGTGGGAATCATGATAGCATCCAGGGCAGCCAGCACATACATTCATTATAATGCCCTGGGCATCGCACACAACCTGGTAGTTGATGGATGAGAAGCCGTTACAGTTGATGTAGACTCTACCCCACTCCCTGAGTGGTGCTTTGATGTGTATGTGCATGCAGTCTATAGCACGCACTACCTCAGGGTATTCTGCTATATGGTGGAAGAGATGCATATTGCTGGTCAATGCCTTCATGGGTATTGTGGAAATATATATGCTCACCAGCATGCTCTGACATGGCATCCAGGAACTGGTGGAGTACCCTGGATGCTGATGCCTGTGAGATCCCCACGATATCCCCAGTTGGCCTTTGGAAGGTACCTGTGGCTAGTATTCTTAGGCCTACACATACCTTGGTATCCACTGAGATGGGTTCCCCTCTGTTGGTTCTGTGTGTGAGGCGTTGCTGGCAAAACTCAACAATTTGCTGTAGGAGGTCCCTGTCCACCCTATAGTGCTCCACTATCTTCCTGCTCATGTAGCCCCTGGTAGGTTACCCTGGGTCTGTACACTCTTCTCCTTCTCCTCACTGTGGGTTGGTCATCAGCATTCTCATCCTCACCACATTCAGCCTCTTCCACATGCTGATTTATGAGAGCTAATGCAGCCACTATCATTTTTTTGCTTTTGTTAAGTAAACTTTCCCCATTTGTGTACACCGTTGGTGTAGAGCTTGTGTAAAAAAACAGAGGGAAAGGTGTTTGCAAAGTTTATAGTAGTGTGCTGGGCTGGGCTGTGCTGCTGCCTGTGTAATTGGCTGATTCTGATACATTTCACCTGCCAGCTATGCTAGTTCTTCTTGATTATCTTCCTACTGCTGTTTTCCCTTCCCATTGCCTTCCTGTTTAAGCCCCGAGGTGTGCTGCACAAACACAGTGCTCAGATGTGCATGGAGCTGCTATCTCCTGGTTTACTTTTTTTTTCATTTAAAACACGGTGTGCAGCGCGCACACCTGTTTAGGCAATGTAAAGAGTGCTTAGCAGCTTCAGACACACCCCCTTGCTTAGCTCTGCTAAGCTAAGGACAAACCTGAGCCACAGGGCTCCGAGAAGCTTGCAGTATGCCTGACACATCCCTCTATGATATCAGCTAGCTCTTAGACTTGCACCATGGTCTTCCTGCACCTACATGGTTGGGTGCAGGCTAGCCATGAGTGGAAATCTGAGATTCTTTATCATTCCTCTCATTTGCATAGGATTGCCTGCAAATGCCTAGTTACAAGTCTGACACTGAGCCTTCCACCTTAGCAACCACTATTCACTGTCCTTGTTGTCTTCTGGCTGCCATTGACTTTAGTGGCAAAATTGTGATTTTGCAGGGAAAGCTTTTTTCAGGGTTTTTCTGTTATTTTCTGGCCGATTCCATTTGCGTGCCACTAAGTTATTTTTTATATTTTTGCAACTGTTTTCCATGCCAATGGCCATATATTTGGCCATTGGTATGCTTTGCACATTATATATATACTCTTTATTTGGAGCTGTCATTGCTCCGTTTTGTAGTTTGCAGAAATGTACTTGGTTACTAACCGAGTACATTTCTGCAGATTACACTAGTCCTGCACAGATGGCTGCCAACTTCCTGGATTGCAAATTCATCTCATTTGCATGGTTTTCACCTGCAAATGGCGTAATTTGCATACAGGAGCTGTGTCTGTGCAGGAATAGTGCAGGGGTGCTCATGCACATCCCGGGAGCTTGTTCCTGGATCTCTCGACAGCCAAGTTGCCTCCAGCAGCTCCTGCACTATTCCTGCATGCCATGCAGAGCTTGCTGAATCCTGGAGTCAGTGTAGAAAATTTTATTAACTTATTTATTTTTTTTACATTTGTTTACTGGACAGTCCGACTGGGACAGCGCCCATTTTCAGCGGAGGCTGGGGAGAAAAGCTCCAGTCTAAGCTTACATACAAATTGTTACATCAAGTAATATAATTATAAATAAAATTGACAGAAAAAATGAGTGTTAATACATTTACAGGATAAAATTTTAAAAACAAAAATATATACATAGTATCAAATAGAACAAGACTTTAAATACTTGAATATAGATAAATATATGGTTGAACTCATATATGTAGATGAGCATAACATTAATTAGGAAATTAAGTAGGGAGAATCACTTAGGCAAAGTTGTGCATAGTTAGTAATACCTACGTGGTGAGAGTCGCAGCTAGAAATGTAACTACTTATAGAGACGTAGTGTTGTTAGAAAGGATATCTTAACAGAGTTAGTATGTACAGCCAAATTGTATAAGTAATGCTAAGTTAATAAATAACCTGGAGTGTTACATGTGCAAAGCCAGGATTTAAATAAGTGTCTTTTGAGAGATATTTTGAAATGATTAAGATTGCTTATGGATCTAATACTATGTAAAATATAAAATCTAACTCAGAAAGCACCACAGCAGGATAGAGCAACAGACATCCAAATTAAGAAGAAACCAGTGGAATGGGAAGCAACTGGTCATTTGCCCTATGAAAATATTTTGGAGCCTTCCACAGGAAACCAGTACAAACATTCACTTGAAGCTGGACAGAAAGAGAAGGAACAGGAAACAGTGGGAGCTCTGACGCAGTCAATGTTGAAGGCCAATGAGTTCCCATGTGACAGAGCAATGGATGACACAGGATGAAACTGAAGAGAATGTGCCACAAGAAGATGCTGTAGAACTTTCTATAGAATGCCCACAGGAAATGGAAAGCAAGGGATGTGCCCTCAGTTTGGAAGAAAATGAGCCAAGAGAAGAGTTGCTTGATTTAATAGAGATAGATAGACATATTAAGATCAGTGAAAGAAATAGACTGAAAAAGGTCAATAAAACCCAAAAAGTTAGAAGTTTGATAAAATAAATGAACACAGTAATTTGGACTGTACATAGAGATCCATGCAATATAACAGAAGTAAACAAGATATATTACTGGGCAGCTAAAATAATAACAGATAAATTTTTACCACAAGAACACGGGGTAGTAAGGCAAAGGAACAGGAGAAATTGAATACGATCATGGAAGTATCAAATAGAGAAAACATAAAGGAATTAAGGCAAGAAGTGTCACTGTTAGAAGACTATAGTAGAGGGAATAGATCAACAAAAATACTAAGAAAGATAGATGTGATAAAAGCAATGCGCAGTATTAGAACAGACCAGGATCTATCATGCACTATCACAAATAACAAACTAAAAATATCAGCACAGGCAGAAAAACTTAGAAGATACACAGATAAATATAAAGGAAAAGTACAAAATAAGCAATTTATTGATGACCCAAAATTGTCTACAGAGAATTGGGAAATAAGGCAAAAGGAACTGAAAGACCACCAAAAAAAGAGGAAATAGATACATTTTGGAGGAGTATCTATGAAGATCCTGTGAACATAACAAAGATGCTAAATGGATAGAAGAAGTAAAAGAAAGAATAAGAAGTTTAAATGTGCAGGATATGAAATGAGATGAGGAAACGGCCAGAGAGACTGAAACAAAGTTAAGAAAAGCCTCTAACTGGAAAACCACAGGCCCAGATGCAGTACCTAACTTTTGGTTAAAAGTTTTAACATCTTTGCATGAAGATTTAGCCATGAGTATGAACTATGTATATGCGCACCCAGAACAGACACCAACCTGGCTAACAACATGAAAAACAATACTCCTACTTAAGGGTGAACCTGCAAGTTACTCTATAAACTATAGACCAATAACTTGACTTCTGATGACATAAAAACTATACACTGAAATTGAAACCAACAGAGTTTATAGTCATTTAGCAGAAAACCCAATTACGGAGTAGAACAAAAGGGCAATAAAAGAAACTCGTATGGAGCAAAGGATCATTTGTTGTTAAGTAAAGTCATAGTGGAGAACTGTAAAAAGAGGAAGAATAGCATGGACTGGCTACAAAAAAGCATTCAACAGTATCCCACATTCATAGATAAAAGAGTGCTTAAAAATATATAAGATAAACTCCACACTGATAAACTACATCACAGTGATCATGAAGCAGCGAGAAGGCACTTTGCAGTCAAGCCATGATAAAGGACAAAGTATCATTCCAGGGATAAAAATCCAAATGGGGATATTCCAGGGTAAATGTCTGTCACTGTTGCTCTTTTGCCTTGCCCTTAACCCATTAAATTCTCTGCTTAATAGATTAGGTCATGGATGTAATTTGACTGCCAGAAAGCAACAAAGTGTAAAGACTTCCATCTTCTCTTTCTCAATGATTTAAAACTTTATAGCTCATCAAATGAGGAACTGAAAGCAAAACTGCAGGTTGTCAAAACTTTTTCAGATGATATAAGAATGTCATTTGCTCTTGATAAATGTGCAAAAGCAACCTTTAAAGCAGAAAAACTGCAACACCAAGAAAACATCAGTTTGAGACAAGAATGTGATATAAAAGAACTTGATCAAGAGGGAGTATGTAAATATTTGGGAATTGATGAAGGATCAACAATAAAACCTTTTAGAAGACTTAATTCTGAAAACAGCATTGACATCTGGGAACAAAATTCAAGCTATAAACCAATTTGCTCTTCCTGTCCTAACTTACAGTTTGGGAATGATTGATTGGCGCCAAAAGGTGTTGGATAGATTAGATAGGAAAACAAGAAGGATGCTTCATGCTCACCAAATGATTTATAAAAATCAGTGCATACCAAGATTATATATTCCTCATTCCAAAGGAGGTATGGGCCTCCTTGAAATTGATTACATGTATAGATCTGCAATCGTAGGACTGCACATATATCTGCTGAACTCACACCCTTTGTAAGTTCTATGTTATTTGTCACCCTGTTCAGTTTGGATGCATTAGGTATAAAGTAGATTATCAAAATATGAAGAATAGCAACAACAACTGAAGAAACAGTCCTCAGTTCTTGGTCCACAGATTTATTTGTTAAAAAACAATGAACATAAAGTGCTTTTCATTTGATATAGTAACTCAAACTTCTTCAGATAAAACACTTTGACCATTACACTGTTTAAATACAACAAGGTCATGTGTTTCAAATAATTACCATACCTAATTAAAACTGTTAACCCTATCCTACCTTTTGTGAAAAATAGTAAAACCATGAAGGACGTTAAAATTACTATTGTTTTGGCAGCACAAGTTTTTATTCTCAAACACTTAGCAGCACATATTGAATAACTTTAAAATAATATAGTCAATATAAAGTTAAATATAAAAACTAATTAATTGAAAGGATAAAACTGCAAATATTAGGTATGCACTGTATCTTATTTTTGGGTTTATATTATAACATCGGAGTAGTAAGACATTGAATGTTATAAAATTTAACCCAAAACAGCAAATGCTGAAAATAGCAAAGCTGCAGAACACTGAATTCTTTCCTAGGGAAAGAATTTGGTGGGCTGTTTCTGCCACTTCGCTATTTTCTCCACTGTGGTGCGAAGGTTACAGACCGGGTTAAGGTAAGTGTGTGAATGGACCGGGTTAAGGTGAGTGTGGGAAGGGGATAGTTAGGGACCCTAGGGTTAGGAAGTGGGTAAGGTGAGTGTGTGATAGTTAGGGGCATTAGGGTTAGGGAGCAGATAAGGTGAGTGTGCAATAGTTAGGGACCTTAGGGTTAGGGAGCGGGTAATGTGAGTGTGCGATAGTTACCGACCTTAGGGTTAGGGAGCGGGTAAGGTGAGTGTGCAATAGTTATGGACCTTAGGGTTAGGGTTTGGGTTAAGGTAAGTGGACACATAGTAGTGTATGTACAGTTTAGTGTAGGGTTAGAAGTAGGATTTTAAGTGTATATGTGTGGATTACTTTTTTTGGTGTGCTTGTGTTGTGTGTGTGTTTCTCAGAACAACAATTTTTTTCCCAGGGAAAAAAAATGCTGTTCTGAGCTTTTGATTATATCACATTTCGACATTCCAAGTTCGACCTCATGGTGTTCGATATTTTGGGATTTAGATTATGTGATATACATCCTTATTTTTAAACAATAAATTGATACATTCCTCTACATTCTACTTATCTGGTGAGGCTTTTCAATTTCAAATAACATAATATTGAACATTCAGCAAAAATAGAGCCCAAAAAGCAGCAATATAGCAGAAACAAATATAAAATCCCTTGTGAACAAGGAGCAAAAAATCCAGGCTGAGAATGTATTCCAAAATAACAGCAAGAAATCCACGAATAAATGTTCAGGTACCAGTTTATTAACAGAGGACACAAGCACTTTCACAGTTGCTTCTTCAGGTGTAACTCCTGCCATAAAAGCACACACCTTATATACTCTTCCTAATTAGTCTAAATGATCAATTAACATACTAAAACATTTAAAAAGATAGTACACATAAAATAATACCTAGTTGAAATGCATTTGTATTACAAGATACACATACTAGAACATTTTAAAAGATAGTACACATAAAAACATAAATAAATATTATCTAATTGAAATGCATTTATAATAGTGGACAGTGAAATTGTACATATAAATATATTCATATAAAAAATTATGTTTATTAATTTAAAATATATTTATTTAAAAATATATATATATTTATTTATTTAATTATTTAAAAATATATGTATATATATATATATATATATAAATATTTAACAAGACATAAATATATATTAATGAATGTATTTAAATTTAAAATTTTTGAACATGTTAGAAATGTTAAAAATGAATCAAGATTCATCTATTCAATTATATTATTCAAATATATTATTTCATCACCCTGATACTAGAAAAAGCACTGATTTTAGAGTAGGTGCTACATGTGATAGTTCACATGTGGTTTATTTAGCAGAATGTCAGTTATGCCACTGTTTTTATATAGGCAAAACTGATAGAACCCTTAGAGAAATAATCAGGGAGCATCTGTATCATGTTAGGAAGAAATCAAAGACTAATGCTCTAGCTAAACATATTAGTGCCATGGGAGATGACCATGTATTTAAGTTTAGAGTTTTATCTCTTATATATGAGAATGGCAGGGGTGGTGATGTAAGAGCTAGAACTGAGGATACGGAAGCAAAATGGATTGTGAGGCTCAGATCTAGTTTTGGACATGGCCTTAACGAATGCATTCCTATTAAGCCTGTGCTTCATAATAGACCATTGAATAGATGAATCTTGATTCATTTTTAACATTTCTAACATGTTCAAAAATTTTAAATTTAAATACATTCATTAATATATATTTATGACTTGTTAAATATTTATATATATATATATATATATATATATATATATATATATATATATATATATACATATATTTTTAAATAATTAAATAAATATATATATATATATATATATATTTTTAAATAAATATATTTTAAATTAATAAACATAATTTTTTATATGAATATATTTATATGTATAATTTCACTGTCCACTATTATAAATGCATTTCAATTAGATAATATTTATTTATGTTTTTATGTGTACTATCTTTTAAAATGTTCTAGTATGTGTATCTTGTAATACAAATGCATTTCAACTAGGTATTATTTTTACGTGTACTATCTTTTTAAATGTTTTAGTATGTTAATTGATCATTTAGACTAATTAGGAAGAGTATATAAGGTGTGTGCTTTTATGGCAGGAGTTACACCTGAAGAAGCAACTGTGAAAGCGCTTGTGTCCTCTGTTAATAAACTGGTACCTGAACATTTATTCGCGGGATTTCTGTAATTTTGGAATACATTCTCAGCCTGGATTTTTTGCTCCTTGTTCACAAGGGATTTTATATTTGTTTCTGCTATAATATTGAACATGTTTCATTTAAGCCTGGATATTGACAGGCATTAACTTGAAGTTGCCACATTAATTCTAGTTTCTCCAAAAGAACTGAGCTTGGGCCCCACCTAGTGTCCAAAGACACTTCGTCTATAACTCTGAATTTAAACTAATGCATAGGAAAGTAAATTAATCTTATAGAAGAACTATTAGATATCATCCTTACATGTAATTTTATTTCCTTTGAAAAGGAGATTTACTTACAAAAAATAGGGGTGGCAATGGGCTCACCATGTGGTGCGAGTTTCACGAACCTGGTGTTGGGCCATTGGGAATGTGAGTTTATATTTAAGAACAGTAACATTAAAACCCAGTTACATTATTATACCCAATTTCTGGATGATATTTTTTATAGGTTCATAGGTAGATACTAGGCTATCTGTCCTAAGGCATTTATAAGCCTAGCCAGAGTGCATTTGGCTTCTGCCTCCCTATTAGATTAGCCTACTATGCCTCTGTAAAGTAGGTCAAAGTAGGTACCCTTTTAAGATTAGTTTTCTGTGCCTCTGTCTAGCAGGGACAGAAGAGATCTCAGGGGTGAATTTGCGATTTCCCATCCACGCGTCAAGATTTCGCTTGAAGAGGTGAGCGTGGGGCTATATCTAACATGAATTGGGATTCTATTCCAGAGTGAGGGGAACCTCTGAGAAATTAATCTGTCCTATTTATTTTTGTGCTGAGGTTTAGGTCCCTGAAGCGTGTAGCTCTAAGGAACTTGGATTTTTTGAGGTGGAGCATGTCCATTAATTCTGGGTTTGACATGGCTTTGTACATCAGGCATAGATCGCCTCTGAGTAGGCGGTAACCAACTGAGTAGAGCTGGAGTTTCTTTAGTCGAGCTGCATAGGACATCTATTTGTAGCCCATGATCCTCTTGTTGAGGTAACTTTGGGGTCTCTCCAGTTGCTGCAGGTGTCGGATAAGGTACAACCCAAAAGGCGCATTGTATTCAATTATGGGCCTGATGAGTGATGAGTAGAGGGGCACAATGACCTGTCTTGATCTAGATGCGAACCCTTTCGTGATAAGGTGGGCTATATAGAAGGTCTTTCTAACCACTTTGGCAATGTGATTATCAAATGAGAGATTACTATCTACGTTGGTCCCCAAATCTCTAATTACTTCTTCCGTACTTAATGGATTACCACCTATGTGGTAATTTGTGGGCACCTTGTTTTTCCCAAAGGGGATGACTATGCACTTTTTAGCATTTAGCTTGAGGCCGTGGCTCTAGCACCAAGCATCCGTCTCTGTGAGACCCTTTTGGAGGATGCTTGTCTCAGCTGGAGATTCAATTATGGCCCCCAGTTTGCAGTCATCTGCGAACTTTGTCAGCCATAATCCCCCCATGTTAGCCTGAACCTCAGAGAAGTATATACCAAACAAGAGAGGTCCCAGAACTGAGCCCTGTGGGATGCCATCCTGAGGGGTAAAAAATGCAGCTACAGAATTGTTGTACTATTTAAATGACATGACACCCTTTTCACATTTTATAAGTAACTTTGACACAGAGACCATAACATACTTAGATGTCAAACTCAAGAAAGATAGAAGTCAAGTGAGATATACAGCAAGAATCCATAGGAAAAAAAACATACTCTAACACATTTTTTCACTTTACCAGCTCACACCCTTACCAACAAAAAAGTCCTTTATAAAAGAACAGTTGGTCAGAGCCTTACCAACAAAAATGTCTGTTATAAAAAGGACAGTTGGTCAGGGCAGCAAGAATGGTATCATTAGAAAAAACAATCCTTAATGGAAGAATTAGGCAAGAAAGACTAGTCAACAGTGTCATCTCTAATTTACCTGAATTTAATAATATGAACCAACCTAATACACCTAACATAAATAATCAAATATTTAGGTTGAGGTTCATAACTATGTTTAGTATTAATGCTTTGGATGTCAAAAAAGTTATTATCAAAAATTGGAACCTCCTAAGTACTGATAGAGAAATAGTGAATACGTTAGTGATTCTCCTACAGTAATATTCAGAAGAGGGATGAACTTAAAAAAAAATATTTGAGAGACTAACACCTTGCCTAATATGAAACCCTGGAATGTATAAGTGTGAAACATGCAACTACTGTAAATTTATGGAAATATGGCACAGATTTTGTATTAGAAACAGTTACTACATGCAATGGAAGTTTAATTGTAATTCAAAGATGATTGTTTATGTGGCTTTATGCCTTTTACATTGGAAAGACTGACCGGAGGTTCAGGGAACGTTTGTATGAGCATATTTACTGCATCAACAATAAAAATATAGAAAATGCATTAGCTAGACACTTTATAAATGTTCCTAGCATCAGTTTAAATTCAGAGTTATAGACCAAGGGCCAGATTCAGGAAGCCTCCGTGTAAGAGTTATAACTCTTACACGGAGGCTGCAGTTAAACGGTGTGATGTCAGCATGTCATGCATATGCATGAGGTGCATGAGGCATGCTGAATCACACTGTAACTCTTACACGGTCCATGTAAGACAGAAGGGGGCGTGCCAGTTGGCTAAGCCCTGCAAGCGGACACGCCCCTGGAAGTCTATAATGGCTGAAAGTAAACAGCCACGAGAAAGGCCATGGAAATGTGAATAAACACACTACACAACACATGCCCCCACAGACCAGCAATGTAAAGAGTGAACAGATGTTATAAAATGAAAATAAAAACTGTTTTATTTTTTTAAACCCGTAAATGTTTGCTACTGTGTGCACTCGGCATGCGTTGGTGTGCTACTAGCTAACTGCAGTTAACAATCAGTGGAAAAGGATATAAGAACTAAATATGCAAAGTAAGCCAAGAAGTAATAGCATAGTGGTAGAGTTGTCGGCTTGAGAGCAGGCAGGCAAGGTTCGAGCCCACACAACAACCTTTTTTTTTTTGTAAATAAGCACTAAAAAGGCCCCTGACAGTATTGTACAAATGTAAAAGTATTTCCTTTTGTAAAATGGAATGAAATGGAGCATATATTTCTAAGTAATACAATAATAAAACTTTTAGAAATGTACTGATAGCTAAACTGCAGTGAGACAGAGTGCCCGTAGCTGAGTAGTGTTTCACAAACTGCAAATTGCTTGCCCATAGCTAAGCACTGGTTTAACAGGCTCAAACTGTGTGCAACTAGCTGTGCTTAGTTTAACATGTGTGTTACTAGCCAATTAAGGTGTAACCCAGCGACACCGTTATGCGATGCTTCACCAGCTAACCAAGCGGTGCGCAGATCGTGAGCTCCGCAAAACGCAGCAGACCTGGTTTTGTGCTTAAAAGTGCTTTTGGCAT
>NC_056739.1:49908702-49954275 GCF_019279795.1 Protopterus annectens
TTTTAATGTAACATAGGCACTTTATTCCTCAACGGCAACAGGCACTTTGTGTAGATGAAACAATGAAATATAAAGTTGTTTGCTAGCAGCAACCTGTTCATTAGTTACAGATCTGTTTAATGTGGAATTATTTAGATGACTTTTACTTCTGCAGAGATTATGCATATTTACTGATACTGGTGGACTGTAGACATTTGAGTAGACTTTTATGGATGGAAATGTTCTGAACTGGGCAGTTTTGTCATTATTGGTGCATGCATTTTGTTTCATTGTTTATTGGAAAAATGTTCAAAACAAATTTAAAATGCCATCTAACAGCTGTACTGTAGTATACAAGGAATATAATTTAATACAATCTGGAAGGTGCATAAAGAACACATGTATGTTTCCTGTGCAAGGGGCCTATGATTTGAAAACAGCCCAAAGTTCATCTTTATCTGCCACTGGGCAGATGTATTTTCTTTGAATGTGAGTTTCAATGCTGTTTCAATGAATGTGAGTTTAAAGGGCAGAGAAGTTTTAATGCTAAGTCTCTTTTCATTGTGAGACTGCATTGCTTTGTTTAGCATATGTCTATTAGTGTTTGTGCTGTAAAATGTAAAATAAAACTTTTAAATGAAATCCAAATCATCGTAGAAGTAAAGCAGCATGCACATTATATTGTTTATGTTAAATAGGGTGAATTAGACCCTCTTAGTAAAAGTCTGCATATCATTGCTGGAGCCTTCCTGCATCCTGACAGAGTGCTCTTCAAACTATCTGGAGGTATACAGAGCTGAGTATATTTTTCTGGCACTTTAGAGTTGTGTACTGGTAATTGTTGTTTGACTAATTCTATATCATTGCTGGCTGACTTCAGAGTTGTGCACTGCTATTTTTGCTTCACTGTATAGTTTTTCAGATTTCTGCTGAAGGTGTTGGTTTTCCCATACCTACCTATTTCTGTGCTGTTGTTTAAATTTGGAGGCTTTTGCAGTTGCCCTCCCTCACTGTAGATTTGATCTGGGACACTCCCCCCAGTCCCATCTCCTTACCTCATTCTAATAGACTCCTTCTGCACTTGTTTTTAGTCATTTTTCATTTAATTGCATTTTTAAAACTCTTTGGTCTATGGTCTAACATTGCTACATACTCAAGTGTGCTAGCTTGCACTGTTCACAGGACTGTATGTAAGCTTCTGAGCCCCCCCCCTCCAAGCTTTCTGTGTTGGAGGGAAGCCTTCTAGCTTATCACTGGGAGTGGTAAGCACTAGGTAACCTATATACCACATAAGGAGTGGTTCTGGCCCAGAAATTGTAGTTATTGGCCGTTTGGGCAGTTTTTCCATCTCTCTCAATTTTCTGATTTAAAAGCCTGCATTTGCACTTGTTTCCCCCCTTTCCTGTAACTAGTTTAGTCCAGATACAGAGTCTTAGTTTTAGCACTTGAATTTACTTATTCATGATCAGCATTTGTTCAGAACTTGTAAGCACTAAATAACCTACTAATTACTACAGCACTCAACCTTCCTCATTACCCAGAGGAAAACAGTTTTGGTACTTATCACTTTCCTCACTTATCTAGAGGAAAATAGTTTTTTATTCAGGCATGTCCAAGGGTCAGCTCCCAGTGGTCTTTCCTGTCTATCTGAGGAATCTGGGCATCTTGGGGCAATGTAGAAATTGCCTCATGTACACAGACAACCCTCTCCTCCTACCACCCAACACTACAACCTGTGAGAGATGCACTTATCTAGCCAAACTGGAGGTAAAGCTCTCTCCAATCAAGACTGAACTTGACAGTCAAGAGGAGAAGGTAAACACTTGCACCACACCACACTCATCACACAGTTTCACTAAATCTACACCACCAAAATCCACACATAGAAACACAAAAACATTTGTGGAGGCTCTCAATAATAATCTGCAACAGAGACCTCCAAAGCAGAAATGCAAGCAACCTCCACCCCCCACCACAACCCAAATGACACATAGCCCACAGACTTAGTGTGCCACTCAACTACAGCCAATAAGGCAGAACAACATACCCAACACACTGGTCATAGGTGACTCTATGGACAGGCACACTGATGTCCCACTCACCAGGCTGGACAGGGGGAGGGTTGCTGTCAGCTGCCTGTTGGGTGCCAGTATCTACCACATAACCCACGCACTCAGGTCACTCCACAACAAGTACAAATATGACTCTGTCATTGTCCATGTTGGTGTGGACGGCCTGGGACATACCTCCCTGGACTGCATGAGGGGAGACATGGAAGAGCTCTCCGATCTTGTGGCCCAGGCAGGTGTGACCCTGGCCCTGAGTAGCATTCTGCCATCACCTGGAATGATGCCGCAGTACAAGGACAAAGTGATTGACTTCAACAGTTGGCTGAGCTTCTGGTTCTGTTCTAGGGGGATCCAGTGTCTGTCTGCCTGGGATGGCATGGTCGGCAGGCCATGATGCTTTGCTGGAGATGGCCTGCACCTGTCACCCCTGGGATTTTGGATACTGGCTGGGGTTCTTGCCACCCCTATAGTGCCTTTTTTGGACAAGGTTCAGATGACAAATTCACCACCATAACAGGAACAGGCAAGCAAAAACTGAGGGTGATGCTGCTCAATGCTAGAAGTCTAAATCTCAAAATGCACTCACTCGAGGCACTCCTTAAAATGGAGAACATCGATGTCTGTGCAGTGACTGAGACCTGGTTCAGGGCTCCAGAGAGCACCCCTGCACTATGAGGCTGTAACTCATACCACTTTTTTCGGCCATGTAACCTGGACCGGAACACCAAGGGCGGAGGTGTGTCCATATTCATTAGGGATATCCACACCTCCAGGCTGGTTGCTCAGCATGATGCAGCCGAGGTTGTCCAAGTGCAACTGATTCTGGGCAAAACTGCAATCCAAATTGTAGCTTGCTACAGATCACCCACAATGCCCCAGGATTCCCACTCCTCTTTTCTTGATGTACTGGAAAATATTGGGGTTCAACCAACACCCTGATAATGGGCAATTTCAACTACCCTACCATTAACTGGGAAAACTACTCATGTACCAACTCCTTCGCTCAACGCTTTCTGGAATTTATAAACTCCAATGCCCTGGATCAACTTATCCACACCCCCACCAGGGGCAACAATATCCTAGATCTAGTCATTACCAACATGAGTGACTGGTGTTCCACACCTGAAGTCAACACCTCATTGGTCCGATCTGACCATAAGCTAATTACCTTAGATATCCACATCCTGCCCCCACCCTCATTAAGGAAACCATGGTAAAAAATTTCTCCAAAGCCAACTTCATGCTTCTTAAGACAGAAGTGGTGAACTTCATGACAACCATGCAGATGGACAATACAGTTACGACTACTGAATCCTGCACAATTGCACTTTAAAAGCACTTACATGAGTGCATGGATCGTGCTATCCCAAACAGAACCAAGACGCTAGCCTCCAAAAAAAGGAAACCAATCTGGTGGTCCCCTGCCATAAACAAACCGTGCAACAGAATGAAGAAACTGTTGCAAAAGAAAGTAAAATCCCATGAGTGGAGGAGCTCCCTGGTCAGCCTCAGTAAGAAGCTGTGATCCCTGATAAAATCCTCCAAAGCTAGTTACGAAAACAAAATTGCCACTGATTCTAAAGATAACCACAAAGCATTCTATAGCTATGTCAAGAATCTCAATGGCAACACTCAGATCTGCTCTGAGTTACAGCACAATGACACTAAATATATAGACCCAACTGATATTGCCAACATCCTGGCAGATAGTTTCAGTGCTAACTTTACCCCCCTCTCACCCCCTAAAGAGCCTATCTTTATACCGGAAGAATGCAAAGTTCCTGTAATCACAGCTGCACAGGTAAAAAACACACTCTCCAAAGCCAAGAACACAGCATCCTTGGGACCAGACAACATCCTAGGCTGCGTTCTACATGAACTACAGAACTAACTGGCACCCCACCTAAGTACCATGTTCAAACATAGCCTCACCTCAGGCTTTGTGCCTGCTGAGTGGTGCACAGCGACTGTTATTCCACTTCAAAAGGGGGGAGCCACCACGGACCCCAGGAACTACCACCTCATTAGCCTGATGAGCCTGGTCTGCAAGGCCATGGAACGTATCATCATGGAACTTATAAACAAAGACATTGGTAATCTACAAACTCTGGTCCCTACCCAGTTCGGGTTTTTAAAAGGCAGATCATGTCTCCTAAACCTGATAGACTTCTTTGAAGCAGTCACCAAAGCCATAAACAAGGGTAAGGTGGTTTACACAGCCTATCTAGATCTTGCTAAGGCTTTTGACACCATCCCCCACTCTGGAATTATAGATAAACTCACTAAACTGAGACGATTGGCTGGGAGAAAGGAAATTCACCCCAGGGATCACGTCAGTTGCCCTGCTAGACAGGGGTCCAGGAAAGTAAATAATGTGGGAAGAAATAGCCAGGGAATTGTTATGGCTAGGCTTGTAGAAGCCCTAGGGCTGATAGCCTAGTACCAACCTATGAACCTATGAACTAGGTATAAATCCCTATGTCACAAGATGGGTTGCCAACTGGCTCACTGACAGAACCCACACTGTGAAAGTAGCAGACTCCAAATCTGACTTCAGAACAGTGACAAGTAGAGTACCACATGGTTCAGTCCTGTTTGGTATCTACTTCTCTGAAGTGCAGGCTAACACAGAAGTTCTTTGCCTAATGAAGTTCACAGATGACTGCAAACTAGGAGCCATAATCGAAAATCCTAACGATGTGGACATCCTACAAAAGGGCCTCACTGAGACAGATGCCTGGTGTCAAAGCCATGGCCTCAAGCTCAATGCCAAAAAGTGCATTGTCATACCCTTTGGTAAAAACTCTGTACCCATGAACTACAACATAGGCAGCAGTATACTTGACACCAAAAGTGTGATAAGAGACCTTGGGACACAGGTGGACAGTAGCCTCTCCTTTGATAATCACATCACCACAGTAGTCAGGAAATCCTTCTACGTGGCACACCTCATCACAAAAGGTTTCTCATCCATAAAAAAGAGGTCACTGTTCCCCTCTACTCATCACTCATTAGACCCATCATAGAGTACAATGCCCCTTTTGGTATGTACCTCACAAGACATCTACAACAACTGGAAAGGCTGCAGAAATACCTCACAAAGATGATTACCGGCCTCAAACAGATGCCCCTCATGAACCGTCTCAAAAAACTCCATCTTTACTCCGTCGCATATCGCCTACTCAGAGGTGATCTCTGCCTAACATACAAAGCTATGTCAAACCCAGAGCTGTTGGACATGCTCCACTTAAAGAAATCCCAATCTGTCCGAGCTACACACTCTAGGGACCTAAACCTTGTCACCACAATAAACAGAACATGCCGGAGAGATAGATTCCTGTCCCAGAGACTTCCCATACTCTGGAATAAACTACCTATCTATATCAAACAAAGCTCCTCATTAGCACTCTTCAAGAAAAATTTTGATGATTGGATGGGAAATATGAAATTCACCCCGGGGATCACCTCTGTGGCTCTGCTCGACAGTGGCACAGGAAAATTATTTTCTTGGTGTTGGATATTATGAATATAAGGCTGAAATTAATTCTGTTGTAAATATGCTGAAAGAAAAAGCTTGCTTAAATGCAGAAACAGAGTTTAGTAATATGTAATCAGCAACCATACTAAATGACCATGGCTTGGAAAATAAGGAACCTGCTGAATGGACATTTTCCCTTACAGACTTAAAAACAGGATGTATGCAAGAGCAAAAAATGCAAATCTGCTATAAAAAGAATGGACACAATATGTTTCCTTAAACAACAGGACATGTTTACTGACACTGTGACAATGTGTTTCCTCAAAAATATGTTTCTCTGCACGGAAAACAGGGCATGTTTTATCAGCATTGGCACAAGAACAGATGTTCTTATACAAAGGTCCAAATAGAATACAGGATGTTCACACTGTCAGAAAAGCTGGTTTCTCATAAAATTCAGCAAAAATGTGACAAGACATTGTTAAACAAGGAAGCTGAAAATAATATCAAGTCAACAGTTTGTGTCAGCATCTACAATTAGTACTGTTTCTACAGGATGAGCAATTCTCCAAAATAGAATACTAAGAGGAAATGTATATGTTTATGCATGACTAAAATTGTATATAAAGAGCTGTATGAATCCAGTTATGTTAGGAGTATGGTAGGGACACATTTGTCCTGAGGTAAATGTTATATCTCTCACATCATCTGTACTATATGAGAAGTAAAGTTGGAACAGTACTTTAAGCTGCAACGTTAGTCCGTTTGGTTTATTATAAAAAGTTATTTGTTACTGCTCTAAAGTTGATGCTGCAAAGTATATTGTCTCATCAGTGTATATTCTGCAAGTTTCTGTATGCAACAGACTGTGAATGCAAATATAACCAGACTTTGAATTTTAGCAGAATCCAGCCAGCAAGACTGAGTGTCTTAAGAAGACTTCAAATCCATCACAGCAAGCAGTAAGCACCATATAATTTTTCAATGGCAAGCTAGCCTGCATTTCAACCTAAAATCTGCATTCAAACACAGGGGGAGTGATGGTAAGTCCTGCAGAGGGTCACTTCAGTTAAATCACAGTAACTAACATTTGTACGTATGTGTAAATCCTAAACAGAAGTATTCCAGTTTATGCAGCTTGCAGTAGTAAAGTTTTTTAGACGTCTAAAATCTGGAGTGAGACTAGTTCAAGAAAGTCACAGTGCCATAAATTCTCCAAGAAAAGGTGGATGTCTACTTGTACAGCAGTCCGCTGCCTGTTGTGCTTCACCAGCTTCTCAAGTGACTGAAAAATTTCTAGCCATCAGCAACAACAGCCTGATTGCCTGTTTTCTTGCTAACTGGTAAGACTTTTTTCTGTATCACATATTTAGTGTGGATGATGTTAGATAGTTTGTATATTCTTAGTTTGTATATTATTAGACAGTATGGATATTATTTATAATTCATGCAGGAGTAAACCAAACTTTAGTAAATTGCAATGTTGGTATACACAGCACATTAGTAAATGTAAAACCTTATTAGGGCAGGTTGATAGTAAGGCATTATGCAAATGTATTACAATATTTGACTGGTATCTCAAAGAAAACCATGTGGAATATGACAAATGTTTATTGTGTGCTTCAACAAAAACTGCATTTTGTGTATTATGCCATAAAAAAGTATTGCATCATATTGCTAAAAAATAGACTGTGAAGACAGATCTGTTCATGATAAAGAATTAACTAAGGGTAAAGTGTTTCCATTACATTCAGATGTTGAACAGTTATGTCCTGTCACCACATGTGAGTCAAATCAGTTACTGATAGAACCCCTAGTACATTTTGTTACAAAGGAATATAGTAAACTTCTAAAAGACAGACACAATGAGTTCAGAAAGTTTAGACAAGTTATACATACATCTTTTCAAAAGGGCATAGGAGTTTCAAATTCAGCAGAACAGCTTACTAAAGAATGTCAGAAAAACCATGCAACATTACAGGAAATTCAACAGCAGTTGCAGGATAAAGGAAGCAAATTAGCTGAACTGACAAAGACTGGGAACTTCCTGCATACACAGTTAATATGTGCAAAAGAAATATATTTTATAATATGTTTATATTTTGAAAATGGTTAAACATACATGGTAGGATGGTAGGATCTGATGTCTGGACAAATCATTCTCAAATGTTTTACTT
The DNA here is from genome assembly GCF_019279795.1 of Protopterus annectens. Classification (NCBI taxonomy): domain Eukaryota; kingdom Metazoa; phylum Chordata; order Ceratodontiformes; family Protopteridae; genus Protopterus; species Protopterus annectens. Next base: position 49,916,406 of record NC_056739.1, read on the forward strand.
TCATTCAGTTAAAGCAAGACATTTATCAGTACCACAGTAAAGTAGAGCATATGACTGCCATTCTTAGCATAGTCAAAAGGTAAACAAAACTGTTCTGGTGTATAAAAATTAAATAAAAATAGATAATAAGAGTAAAAATTTAAAGTCACAAGACTGACATGCTTGTATAAAGATATACAGATACAAGACAGACATGCATGTATGTCCTTTTCATCTGGAGTACATTTGTTTACAATACACAAAAGCAAAAGGCAGACATCAGCAAATATAAATAATATAAATATAAACATGTGTTGGTAAAACTAATATCTATTTTGTTTTTTACAATTTTTTTTATAATTGTATAGTAACACCAAACAGTTAAAGTTCTAAATTTTAAAAAGAAAATCACAGATGGTATTTGTCAAACAGTTTTTGTAAAATTAATGACAGGACAGTTAAATAGATAAATAAATAAAAAAATACTGAAATCCATGTAAGCTAATTGTAATGTAGTATAAATGCATAGTTATGCAAATCACAATCACATTAAAGGAAAAATGCCAAAATAATTAACTATAGTTTATAGAATATAAAATGTGAGCTCAGACCTTCCTAGACTGGATGAATAGTTACAGGAAATGTTGGAAAGATAAGATAAACAACAAGACTGATTGCCAGACAAGTAGCTTTAGTATTTCTGTGCATCAAGTATAGCCAGCAAATGGGCTATAGTATACATACAGTTCAAATCAATTGTGCAGAAGGGTATAAATATCTACTAGAGGTAGCAAACATCAAAAGCTTTATAAAAAAATATATCAAATCAGGCAAAAGTCCATAATTTAATAAAATAAATGTATAACCATAGTGTTAGGCTGACATACATTCTATTCTCACAGCATAAAGCAGGTAAATAGTGCTGCAGTACTACAGGGGGAGGGGTACTTTCTCAGTTTTACACTGACCGTATAAGTAGTACTGCACAAGGGTCTGAAATAAAGCTACATAAAAAATAAACAACAAGGGTCTGAAATCAAGCTACAGAAAAAATAAACAACAAGGGTCTAAAATAAAGCTGCAGGAAATAATATCTCATTCCTTCTTGACAATACTCTTTTAGGGGGAGGAAAAACAGGTATTAGTGTATTAAAAATACTGGTAAACTGGATTAAACCTGACAGGATAAGATATTTTACAAGTTTTTAATAGCTATCATAATGGTTATTATTGTATTGTTTAATATTAAATTGTATTTACAACCCGTTAAACTGTAAAGCTATCAAGAGATGGTTTAAAAATCAAGAGATGATTTAAAATTGCTTTATTAAAGCCATACAAGACAGAATAAAAGTATGCAAAATGCATAAATGTTTCTAATAGCAAGAATGGTCACTATTTTTAATATGTTTTTGGCAAAACAATGTTGGCATAAAAAAAGCATGAATATTTTTAATTATTGAGTATGTAGTTTAAAATAACAAGATGTATGCCTTTGGTGCCAGTTCCACTAGATATTTCTAAAGAGACATAAAAGTTTTCCAAAATTTTGCTTAATATTAATGTTATTAAATTTGTAAGATTAGACTAAATGTACTTTATAGTCTTTGTATGTACAAATGCAGAAGAATTCAGTACAAATGATAGTCTTTATATATACAAATGCAGAAGAATTCAGTACAAATGAAATTAATGTCTAGTAATGAATATGTGTGAAAAAACATATTTAAAGAAAAAATGGGTCCAGGGTACCTACTAGATTGAAATGCATAAATAGCAAACAGTCTGTGTAAATACATACTGTATAGGATACATCGTAATAAGTTCAAAAGTAATTTGTCAAGTTGTAACATCACTGGTTTTACCCCAGTTAGAGAAAAAAAATATATTGAAATATTGTACTCATACAGCTAATGGACTAATATGTACATTGCATTCTTTAGTGTATAAATCATGTTTTTTTAAATCCTCAAGTATTAAATATACTGAAATAATTGCATTAAATCTAAGCCCAGTTCAGTACTTTATGTTCACTTCACTGTCAACCAAGATGTTAATGAGCAGTTCAAAGACATGGTGACAATGTTATGGTTAAAATGACATTGAAACTGTATATTTTCAGCAGTGTATAAATGCTTGCAGTAGCACATGGTTCTTGTCTCTTATAGTTAATTCAACAGTTGCAAAGAGTTAATGGAACAGTTCTAAGTCATAAATTGAATTCTGTGATTGCAAAAGAATAAATTGATCAAGTAAAAAAAAAATAACATTAAAGCAGACACAGCTCATAATTGATAAAATATTTTCACAGAATGGTCTGCAAAAGAAAAAGTTTTAAATACATTCAGTTTTGGTAGTAATACTTAGTATCATTGTATTAACTATGTAAAATTGCATTTTAACTGGTATCAAAAGAAGACTATAGGTTTGTTTCTTAATGTGACCAAGCAATAACAAAATTGTCGTTCCCAGCGGTGTAAATACCTCTCTGCTGACAAGAAAAGAACCAATAAATAATCCAACAGAAAACGCTGAGAGGTAACCAAGGACTTGAAAAATTTCAACCATGAAAAGTCCACAAAAATAGCACGTAGATAAAGTGTAAAATCCAAAGCAATGACTTTTATTTGTATTAGGTAAAAATGGTAAGCGCTTTCACTATTGCTTCCTCAGACCGTTAACATTCAAATGCATTTCTTAATTCATTATATATAAATCACGTGAGTAACTTCTAATTAGGCTCTTTAAAGGGCTATGAAAACAGAAAACACACATTTCTGCACCTTCGCTATTAGTTGTAAAATCAACCAAAATTCACCATACATTTACTACAACATTAATCTACTGGCTAACAAAGTAGCTTGTCTTACAGAAATATTACTTAACGTAGCATAACCACGCTGATTCATAAATGCGCGTTCCTAATATAAAACATACATTTATTTAAAAATATATATTATAATGCACTTCTATATGAACCCATTGTATATAATAGTCATAAATACTTGCATGGAAAATATATCTTATGATAAATATTATAATATTGGAGCATCTGGAGCATTTCTCCCCGGGCCTCTGCTGAAAACAGGCTCTGTGGAACCTAGTCGGACATTCCCGGTCAACAAATGTTAAATAAATAAAATAAAAAATAAATAAATAATAAAACATCTCCCATTGACATAAACCATTTTTCCTATATGGAAATAAAGCTGATTAAAAAACATTTAAGAAATTTTATAATTAAATGTGTGACGGGAGTTGTACGCACAAATTATACAGCTGACCAATGATATTTTAATCAACCTGTAATGATAGTGCACTTTAAACCTCTAAAAGCAATTAAACTGTTAAAATACTAAACACAATACATGCTATGAAATAGTAATGTACGACCTAACTAGTTATATGGTATTGGTAAAATTAATACCCTAGTCACTGTAAGTGATTTTAAGAACCAACTAATGTGATGCATTACTCAAAATAGCAGCGGAAGTCAAAGTTAATCTCCACTGTAAGCTACTGAACAACGCGAATACATGCCATTACTTTTAGAGTCAAAATCTCATAGCTACTAGTGTTAACATCCAGAACCCTATAGCTATAACACTTATAATAGAAAGTCAAAGCATACTTGTGAGCTCTCTAGAATAAAATAAGGAAAATCTCAAGTTCTTTTAAGGCGTCTAGCTCTAAGGGTAGGTTTAATTGATGCCCTTTCGTTGAGACCCTTACCCTTGTCTGCCCTAAATGTCATGATCCAATTGACCTCCCATCTCTCTGTGGTGTTACGAATATTGCCTTCCCTAATAACGGGCACTATTTGCTCCACGACCATGAATTTAAAGCTATGATGAATACCTGCAGTATTAGTATGTTTGGCTAGGGTGTTATGACTATGCCCTATACGTATAGCGTAAAGATGTTCCCTAATTCTTGTTCAAAGCATTCTATTGGTTTTCCCCACGTAAAATGATTGGCATAGCTGACATATGGCTAAATATACTATGTGTTCAGTATTACAATTGGCTGTAACCTGAAAATGATAAACCCGTCCTGTATGAGGATGTATAAATCTATTGCCTGCGTCTACATAAGCACAGAAGTTACAATTTCCACAGGGACTAGTGCCTGCATGTGTATGTGACACGCATTTGTTAGTTGGGTGGCATAAAAGGCTTTTAAGATTGAATTTATTTTTATATAAAAAATTAGGTTTCTCTCCTACTATCTGCTTAAATTCATCATTACTTGTCAATATACGCCAATGTTTATTAATATCTATGACATCTTTTCTATCATTTGTATAATACATGGGTATTCTTAAATGTTTGAAATCACCTTCTCTACGTACAGTATTATAACTCTCTTCTGAAAAATATGGTGCAGCTCTATCTTGCCTTAGCTCACTAATATTGCTTAGACCTATCTTAATTTCATTTTCACTATATCCTCGTTGCATATGTCTATGCCTAAAGTTATTAATTTCTTCCTGAAAACATCGCTCTGTAGCATTTAATCTTGAAATCCTCATACTTTGTCCTTTTATTATATTGTTAAATATATGATGGGGATGCATGCTTCTTCTATGTAGAAGGGCATTTCTGTAACAATTTTTTCTGTAGACCCCAGTGTTAACTTGGTCATTCATTACCCTCTCAACATATACATCTAAATATTTTACCCTGGTATCTGAATAATGAGATGTAAATCTCAAATAAGAGGTCATACCATTAATTTCATCTATGTATGTTTGTAAAATTTCAGAACTACCCTGCCAAACCAGGAAGACGTCATCCACAAAACGTCGATAACATTGCACATGTTGCACATGCAATTCATGCTGAAATAAAGTATCTTCCTCCCAACTGGCCAAGAACATGTTGGCGTAGCTGTTGGCACAAGATGTGCCCATTGCTACGCCATCACGTTGTAAATATACTTTATCATTATACACGAAAACATTGTGCTCCAGTATAGCTTCCATAAACATAGAGATAAGGTCTATTTTTTGATCTGTATATTGACTATGTTTGCCTAAATACTGTCTAATGGCCTGAACACCAATATCATTAGGAATGATTGTGAACAAGGATTGTATATCTAGTGTGACAAACAACATGTCTAGAGTCACTAAAGTGGTACTAAAATGATGATATAGATCAACTAGAAATTGCTTAGTGTTTTTAAGAATATGTATGTTCATATCAGTAATAGGTCTAAGATGATTCTCCACAAATAGGGATAATGGCTCTGTACACCATCCTCCTCCCGATACTATAGGTCACATGGGGGGGTTAGTGCTATGCTTGTGTATCTTGGGTATTCCATGGATACTCGGTATTACCGGATATTCTACTAATAGGAACTCACCCAAATCTCTATCTATAATATAGCTATTAACTAATTCACAAATCATATCATACAACTTGTGTTTTAATGGATTCAAGATGTTGTTTGTTAATTACCTCATAGTATTTACTATCCATGAGCATGTTCTCCATGCTGATGTCATAATGGATTTTGTCCATCACTACTAGAGGACCTCCCTTGTCCACTGGTATAAAAACAACATTCTGATCTGACCTAAGTCTATTAAGTGCTTGCCTTTCATGATAATTCAGATTGTTATATGTCTTACAAGACTTTCTAGTAGAGAAACAATCATATATATCCTCCTCAACTATTTTATAAAACGTTTCCAATAATGGATGGTTCTGAGGTACGTAGTCACTCAATTTATTTAAGGACTGTGATTTGCTACTAATGTCATTACCATATTGGTATCTTAGCATAACATTTCTGACAAAGATTTTTATGTCTGTCAAAACATCAGTTAACTTGCTCTTCGCTGTGGGAATAAACATTAAACCCTTGTTCAATACGTTAATTTCATCACTATCTAATATTTTGTTAGAAATGTTCCAAATTAAGTCACATTCTTGTAATTTCACATCTTCTTGAGTGTTTGGTTGGATTGTCTTTCTTCTGAAAGTTTCCGCTTCTGCCGTCCACGACTGGCAGAGCGGCCTCTCTTGTCCCCCTTCCCCATAGTTATGGGGAGGGGGAATTGTGGAAAAAACATCTTCTGATGCAATGGATTGGATGTAGATTGATTGTGACCATTAGTCTTAGGACGTACTGATGGTACTACTGTAATTGGAGTCAAATGCTCATTAGAAGTACTATGTTGACCATTCATGTCATTCCCCTTAGGACAACTTGGAGGGGTAGTTGGTTTGTCCATTACCACGGTGTGGATAGTAGCTTCAACGTGAATTCGCTCAGACTCACTTATAGGGTCAGTAGGTATAGAGTTATTCTCTGTGGTTTGTTGGTGAATCTGTAACAGCTCAACAGTCTGCGTATGTACAGATTCAGTTAAATTAATATTATGTGATGGACGTCTCAAAGTATTCATCGTCCTAGGCCAGGCAAAAACCTGAGAAGAACGAAAATCTCAAATATCTCTATCTATCTTATTTCTTTTTTGCTGTAGAAGGCGTCTCTCATATACTAGAATGCCATCTAGCATATTACTGAGAGCATTATTTAATGGCAGTTCTGGATATGTCTGACTAAGTTCCTGTTGTTGTAGCAAAATGGACTCAATCAGCTGTTCTTCTACTGGTGTAAAGAAATCTAACAGCAGTTGAATATACCTCTTGCTTAACTCTAAATTTAATTTTTGCCATTGAATCAATAATTCAGGATACTGGTCGCCATATGTTGGCATTTTTAAAATTCTCAAACCTCTAGGTACTATATTTCTGATCAAACACACTTCAAAATGCTGTCGTGAGTGGAGAGGCGTTTTAATTTTAACATATCAACCTCCAGTTTCTGTACCGTTGTATGCATTCGTTCAGCCATCTCCAAAGTTAATTCATCGTTGTTGCTAGCTTCTACTTCATAGAGCATTAATGAATTAACATTGTTTTTCAAACAAGATAACATTTTAATCTTCAGGCTTTCGCCCCTTTCACTGATGTAATGTGAAAATTTATCACTTGCCTTATTATTAGATTGAAGCCTTGGAGTAACATTATTTCCTTCTACTAGCACATTAGTTTCTTCTCGTCGAACCATACCATCTGGTCTATAGTCCAATTCTATATTGTCTGTAAACTCTGCCATGTCACCGTGGAATCGATAAAACAAAATAAGACCAAGCAATAACAAAAATGTCATTCCCAGCGGTGTAAATACCTCTCTGCTGACAAGAAAAGAACCAGTAAATAATCCAACAAAAAACGCTGAGAGGTAACCAAGGACTTGAAAAATTTCAACCATGAAAAGTCCACAAAAAATAGCACGTAGATAAAGTGTAAAATCCAAAGCAATGACTTTTATTTGTATTAGGTAAAAATGGTAAGCGCTTTCACTATTGCTTCCTCAGACCGTTAACATTCAAATGCATTTCTTAATTCATTATATATAAATCACGTGAGTAACTTCTAATTAGGCTCTTTAAAGGGCTATGAAAACAGAAAACACACATTTCTACACCTTCGCTATTAGTTGTAAAATCAACCAAAATTCACCATACATTTACTACAACATTAATCTACTGGCTAACAAAGTAGCTTGTCCTACAGAAATATTACTTAACGTAGCATAACCACGCTGATTCATAAATGCGCTTCCCTAATATAAAACATAAATTCATTTAAAAATATATATTATAATGCACTTCTATATGAACCCATTGTATATAATAGTCATAAATACTTGCATGGAAAATATATCTTATGATAAATATTATAATAAAACATCTCCCATTGACATAAACCATTTTTCCTATATGGAAATAAAGCTGATTAAAAAACATTTAAGAAATTTTATAATTAAATGTGTGACGGGAGTTATACGCACAAATAATACAGCTGACCAATGATATTTTAATCAACCTGTAATGATAGTGCGCTTTAAACCTCTAAAAGCAATTAAACTGTTAAAATACTAAACACAATACATGCTATGAAATAGTGTATGCGACCTAACTAGTTATATAGTATTGGTAAAATTAATACCCTAGTCACTGTAAGTGATTTTAAGAACCAACTAATGTGATGCATTACTCAAAATAGCAGCAGAAGTCAAAGTTAATCTCCAATGTAAGCTACTGAACAACGCGAATACATGCCATTACTTTTAGAGTCAAAGTCTCATAGCTACTAGTGTTAACATCCAGAACCCTATAGCTATAACACTTATGATAGAAAGTCAAAGCATACTTGTGAGCTCTCCAGAATAAACTAAGGAAAACCTCAAGTTCTTTTAAGGCGTCTAGCTCTAAGGGTAGGTTTAATTGAAGCCCTTTCGTTCAGTACCTTTTTCCAGTTTACCAGTTTCCATCTAGATATTAAGTAAGCTGTCATGTAGCCAATGCACTGAAATATTTTTTTTCTTATGCAAATTCATTTTGTCTTGATTGGACTCTCATAATGACAGTTTGGCAGTGGCACCCAGGACAATGTATTTAATTAAAGTCCCATTTTTTGCTATTTTTTAGCATAGCTCCACCCCTTTCTAGTTGGTCACACCCCTTCAGCTGTCTCCTGCAGCCCCCCTTTGATTTGAAGTCATCAGTTGCCACTGCTTAATAGTACTCACCTCCCAAACTGAGTAAAGCTGTACTTGTCTAACCATACAGTCATCAAGACTATCCTTAATGATTGTGATTATTGTACTTTATTTGACCTGTAATGGTAATTTATTCCATAGTCTTTATTTTTATTTTTATTTATTTTACATCTGTTGACTGGGCTAGTCTAAATGGATAAATGTCCATTTTCAGTAGAGGCCCGGGGAGAAAAGCTCCAAGCATGAACACTAACAAAGTTAACAATATATAACAAAGACATGTATAATAACAGTACAGAGGTACAATTGACTAAAGACATTATGTTAAAAGATTAAACTAAGTAAAAAATAACAAGTACACTAAGCACAAGCTGGATATGGGCAAACAGAGTCAGGTCCTTACATTTGTCCTATTACTATGAGAAAGAAAAGAGAAATCAGTAGATTTGGAGGTATAGGTTAGAGGAGAGGAGAAGGGGTATGAGCAGGAGGGGAAAAGTTTCAGTCTGGGTTAGCACAAGGACAAAGCCACTGAGTTTTAAGATGTTCTTTAATATGCTTTTTGAATAGAGAAGTAGAAGCTAGAGTAGAAAGTTCAGGAGGGAGCTGATTCCAGTTTTTACCTATAGTGTTTGAGAAAAGTGAGTCACCAGCTTTGTTGGATTTAACTGATGAGACCAGGAGTTTATTAGCAGAAAGTAGTGTAGCTAGGTTTTTATATGGTGTAATCAGATTAGTGAGGATAGGGGTGTTATTGGGGTGGTGTAGGATCTTTTGAGTGATAAGTAACTGTTGACAGAGTATATGGTTCTGCAATTCTAGCCATCCTAGTTGTTTAAGGTTAAGACAATGGTGAGTTTGAAATGGAGAGCTTGTGATAAATCTAGCTATGCTATTATAACAGGTAGAAAGTTTTGAGATATTATTTTAGATAGGTTTGTATATATAGCCGAGGCATAGAAAAGGGTAGAAATGAGGTGGGTTTGGGCAATAGTTTTCCTGGCTGTGGGGATAAGGAAGGGTTTAATTCTATAGAGGGTTCCAAGTTTTTTGTTAACAGTCTTTATGGTGGAGTTAATATGGTCATCATAGTTAAGACGGTTATCAATTGTAACATCTAGTAGGCAGGTGGTAGTATCAGGGGTTATGTTTGTAGCATTGTTAGAGGTAATAGAGAAGAATGGAGTGGGTGATTTATGAGATGGAGTAAAAAGCAGTAGTTTTGTTTTTTTGGGATTAAGCAGGAGGCAATGTTGCATATAAACCAGTTTTCTACATTTTGGAAAACAGTTTGGGTTAGGGACTGGAGGGAGGCTATGTTCTTAGCAGTACAGATTAAGGTTAAGTCATCTGCATATTGGATGCAGGTGGCTTGAGGTATGTTCATATTAAGGTCGTTGATAAATATGGAAAAAAGAAGGGGACCTAAGATAGAGCCTTGTGGGACTCCAATATTTACTGGAAGTAATGAAGACAGTTTGTTATCCCAGAGCACTGCTTGCTGTCTGTTTAGAAGATAACAACTAAACCATTGTAATGGTAGTGGATCAAGAGAATGGTAAGATAACACCTAAACCATTGTAATGCTAGAGGATCACGAGAATGGTAAGATAACACCTAAACCATTGTAATGCTAGTGGATCAAGAGAATGGTAAGATAACACCTAAACCATTGTAATGCTAGAGGATCAAGAGAATGGTAAGATAACACCTAAACCATTGTAATGCTAGTGGATCACGAGAATGGTAAGATATCAACTACGCCATTGTAATGCGAGAGGATCAAGAGAATGGTAAGATAACACCTAAACCATTGTAATGCTAGAGGATCAAGAGAATGGTAAGATAACACCTAAACCATTGTAATGCTAGAGGATCACGAGAATGGTAAGATAACACCTAAACCATTGTAATGCTAGTGGATCAAGAGAATGGTAAGATCACACCTAAACCATTGTAGTGCTAGAGGATCACGAGAATGGTAAGATAACAACAACTAAACCATTGTAATGCTAGAGGATCACGAGAATGGTAAGATAACACCTAAACCATTGTAATGCTAGAGGATCACGAGAATGGTAAGATAACACCTAAACCATTGTAATGCTAGAGGATCAAGAGAATGGTAAGATCACACCTAAACCATTGTAATGCTAGTGGATCACGAGAATGGTAAGATAACACCTAAACCATTGTAATGCTAGAGGATCACGAGAATGGTAAGATAACACCTAAACCATTGTAATGCTAGAGGATCACGAGAATGGTAAGATAACACCTAAACCATTGTAATGCTAGAGGATCAAGAGAATGGTTAGATAACACCTAAACCATTGTAATGCTAGTGGATCACGAGAATGGTAAGATATCACCTACACCATTGTAATGCGAGAGGATCAAGAGAATGGTAAGATAACACCTAAACCATTGTAATGCTAGAGGATCAAGAGAATGGTAAGATAACACCTAAACCATTGTAATGCTAGAGGATCACGAAAATGGTAAGATAACACCTAAACCATTGTAATGCTAGAGGATCACGAGAATGGTAAGATAACACCTAAACCATTGTAATGCTAGAGGATCACGAGAATGGTAAGATAACACCTAAACCATTGTAATGCTAGTGGATCACGAGAATGGTAAGATAACACCTAAACCATTGTAATGCTAGAGGATCAAGAGAATGGTAAGATAACACCTAAACCATTGTAATGCTAGAGGATCACGAGAATGGTAAGATAACACCTAAACCATTGTAATGCTAGAGGATCAAGAGAATGGTAAGATCACACCTAAACCATTGTAATGCTAGTGGATCACAAGAATGGTAAGATAACACCTAAACCATTGTAATGCTAGAGGATCACGAGAATGATACTTTAGTTTATGTAGAAGTAAGTTATGGTTAACCATATCACACTTAGGCAATGTAAAGAGAGCTAGACAGATTCAGACACACTACATAGCTTAGCTGTGCTAAGCTAGGAGCAAACCTGAGCCACAGGGTTCCAATCCGCTTACAGTATGCCTAACACACACCCCCATGATGTCACCTAACTCCTAGGTTTGCACCAAGCTGTTCCTACTTTTACACTGTTGGGACCTGACTAGCGTGCTGGGGAAAACTGGGATTCACTATCATTCCTCTCATTTGCATAGGATTGCCTGCTAATGCATAGTTACATGTCTCTAACTGAGCCTCCCACCTTAGCAACCACTACTCACTGGCCATGTTGCCATCTGTCTGCCATTGACTTGCATAGCAGAACAGTGATTTTAGTTAGAATGCTCAATTTAGATTTATTTTGTTATTTTCCCCGATCCCATTTGCTGCCCTACGCTTAAACAGCTGAGATTGGCTAAAAAGAAATAAAAGTTTATTTTTTAAATTTTTTTCACTGTTTGCAATGCCAGTGGCCTTATACTTGGGCATTGGCATGCTTCCTAAGTGATATGCAGCCTTTATTTGGAGTGTCACAGCTCTGTTTTGGATTTTCCAGAAATGTACTTGGTTACTGACAAAGTACATTTCTGCAGATTGCACTAGTCCTGCACGGCCGGTTGCAAGCTTCCTGGATCGCAGTCACCTCATTTGCATGGATTTCTCCTGTAAATGGGGTGATTTGCATACATGTGCTTAGTCCGTGCAGGATTAGTGCAGGAGCGCTTGTGTACATCCTTGCAGGCTTTTCCTGGATCACATGGCAGACATATTACCTGCTAGAGCTCCTGCACTGATCCTACATGCCATGCAGGGCATAGAGAATCCAGGGATCAGTCTTCTGAACTTCGGTATAGTGAAGTATCACTCATATAAAACTTCAATTTTTTGGTCTCACAGTTTTAAAAGTTGGTCTATTGACATTTCAATCAAGCCAAGTAAACCCAAATATATATATATATATATATATATATATATATATACACACACATATATATATATATATATATATATATATATATATATATATATATATATATATATATAAAACACACATTTCCTAAAGTTTTAGTAGTGTGTTCTATATAATTGAAGTTACACCCAGATTGCTGAGCACTGAGCAACATAAATTACAATACTTGCTGATTTGCAAGGAAAAATAGGATTTTAAGTTAAACAGCTATACAAAGATTATAATGCCATAGCAGCATAAGGAAATAGCAGCAAAAATAAGAGGACTTGTTATACATTATTGTTAAGGAGTAAAGGTCTGCCACTGCTACGTTTGTAAAGACTACAAGACTTAACTTAAATCCAGCCTATAAAACTGCAGATTCTGTTATTAGATAAATGGTAGACAGTGGCTTATTGTTGCCTTATTACTAAGGAACTAGCTAATTACTTCATCATTTGTCACCTCAGACTAAGTCATATATTTGGTATAACAAAAATATATAAGGATTAGGATAGACCTCCCTTGAATCACATTGAAACTGCTTCTGGCCAAAAGCATTTATAGAGCAGCTGGTAAGAATATGAAAGATTCTAAATCATATATATGAGACAGTCCAGATTTGATACAAAAGTTTAGACATTTTAAGATTAATAATAGTCTGCTAGCTGCAATGGATGTGAAATCGCTATCCTGTGTTCCCACATGGAACAGGAATACATTAGTTTGTGTATATGGTGCTACTTAATGACAAGCTCAAAATAGCAAAAATACATTTATTCACACAGCTCATTGGCATTGCTTTATACAGTTTTTGTCATTAACAACAGCAGTTTTCTAAGCAGAAACAAGGCATGACGATAGGTGTTCCTTTAGCAAGATACATCTGTAATTCAGTAGCCAGCTTTTGGGAAGAAAATTACATTTTTAAGCAAGAATTTTTTCCATTAAGTATTAAGGACATTTTATTAGAAATGAAAAAGTGAGAAACTTGTTCCAGTTAGTAACCTAGCACTGTGTGATCATTAGCCATAGATGATGTTTATTGTTGATGTGACACCTTAACCCATTTATAAAGATGGAGAAAGAAAAATGGATAATGGCTGGATGGACGAAATAATGAAGAAATAGAATGAAAATTAAAAAAAAGGCCTTTAGTAGTTATAATTCATGTTTTTAATTTATTTATGTAGAAAGATTTCCTGTTTAGTATTAGTAATGTTGAAAGCACAGAAACTAGTAATTCTTTATTCTTAATTATGATATAGCTCTGCCTTTCTTCATAGGTTCATAAGTAGACACTAGGCTATCAGCCCAAGGGCCTAAGTAAGCCTAGCCAACAAGGTTCCCTGGGTTAAGCCACCCAAAATAGTTATTTACCTGTGCCCCTGTTGAGCAGATCCACAGAAGTGATCCCCAGAGTGTATTTCCTATTTCACATCCACTCATCAAGATTTTTCTTGAAGAGTGCTAATGAGGAGCTTTGCTTGACATAGATGGGTAGCTTGTTCCAGAGTATCCAGAGTATGGGAAGTCTCTGGTGCAGGAATCTATCCTCCAGCTTGCCCTGTTTATTGTGGTGACAAAGTTTAGGTCCCTATACTGTGAAGCTCGGAGGGATTGGGATTTCTTTAGGAGTAGCATGTCCAACAGCTCTGGGCTTGATATAGCTTTATATGTTAGGCAGAGATCACTTTGGAGTAGGCGATATGCTACGAAGTAAAGCTGGAGTTTTTGGAGACAGTCAGTGTAGGGCATTTGTTTGAGGCCAGTAATCCTCTTTGTGAGGTACGTTTGTGGCCTTTCCAGCTGCTGCAGATGTCTTGTGAGGTACATTCCAAAAGGGGTGTTGTACTCTATAATGGGTAAACTGACTGTTGAGTAGAGGGGAACAATGACCTCTTTTTTCCTGGATGAGAACCCTTTTGTGATGAGGTGTGCCACGTAGAAGGATTTCCTGACTAGTGTGGCGATATGATTATCAAAGGAGATACTACTGTCCACCTGGGTCCCAAGGTCTCTTATCACACATTCTGCATTAAGTAGACTACTGGCTATGTGGTAGTTCATGGGTACAGAGTTTTTACCAAAGGGGATAACAATGCACTTTTTGGCATTGAACTTGAGGCCATGACTCTGACACCAGGTATATGTCTCAATGAAGCCCTTCTGTAGGATGTCCACATCATTTGGGGACTCGACTATGGCTCCTAGTTTGCAGTCATCTGCAAACTTCATTAGCCAAAGGCCTTCTGTGTTAGCCTGTACTTCAGAGAAGTAGATACCAAACAGGAGAGGTCCCAGGAGTGAACCCTGTGGTACTCCACTTGTCACTGGTTTGAAGTCAGATTTCGAGTCTGTGACTTTTACAGTGTGAGTTCTGTCAGTGAGCCAGTTAGCAGCCCATCTTGTGATGTAGGGATTTATACCTAGTTTAGTGAGTTTAGCTATAATTCCAGAATGTGGGATGGTGTCAAAATCCTTGGTGAGGTTAAGATAGGCTGTGTGAACTACCTTACTCTCGTCTACGGCTTTGGTGACTGCCTAAAAGAAGTCAATCAGGTTCAGGAGGCATGATCTGCCTTTCTAAAACCCGAACTGGGTGGGGTCCAGAGTTTGGAGGTTACCAATGTTTTGTTTATGAGTTCCGCAATGATACATTCCATGGCCTAACAGACCAGGTTCATCAGGCCAGTAGGGCGATAGATCCTGGGATCAGTGGTGGCTCCCCCTTTGTGGAGTGGGATAACTGTTGCTGTGCACCATTCATTAGGCACAAAGCCTGACGTGAGACTATGATTGAACATGGTGCTTAGGTAGGGAGCCAGTTTGTTCAAAGTTTGTGTAAAACGCAGCCTGGGATGTTGTCCGATCGCATGGATGCTGTGTTTTTGGCTTTAGAGAGTGCAGACTTTACCTGCATAGCTGTGATTACAGGGACTCTGCATTCTTCCTGTATATATGTGCCCTTTAAGGGGTGGGGGTGGGGGGTAAAGTTAGCAATGAACCTGTCTGCAAGGATGTTGGCAATATCAATTGGTTCTGTAATTTTCATGCTGTTGTGCAGTAACTCAGAGCAGATCTGGGTGTTGCTATTGAGATTCTTGACATAGCAATGGAATGCTTTATGGTTGTCCCTAAAATCAGTGGCAATTTTGTTTTCATAGCTAACTTTGGAAGATCTTATAGGGGATCTCAGCTTCTTTCTGAGGCTGACCAGGGAGCTCCTCCACTCATGGGATTTTACTCTCTTTTGCAACAGTTTCTTCCGTCTGTTGTAGAGTTTGTTTATGGCAGGGGACCACCAGATTGGCTTCATTTTTTTGGAGGATAGCATCTTGGTTCTGTTTGGGATAGCACGATCCATGCACTTGTGTAAGTGCTCATAGAGTGCATTTGTGTAGAATTCAGCAGTCATAACTGTATTGTCTATCTGCATGGGTGTCATGGAGTTCACCAGTTCTGTCTTTAGAAGCATGAAGTTGGTTTTGAAGAAATTTTTTACAGTGGTTTCCTTAATGGCGGGTGGGGGTGGGATGTGGATATCTAGGGTGATTAGCTTATGGTTGAATCAGACAAATGAGGAGTTGACTTCAGGTGTGGAACACAGATCACTCATGTTGGTAATGACTAGGTCTAGGATATTTGTGCCCCTGGTGGGGGTGTAGATTAGTTGATCCAGGGCTTTGGAATTTATTTATTCCAGAAAGCATTGAGCAAAGGAGTTGGTGCATGAGAAGTTTTCCCAGTTAATGTTGGGGTAGTTGAAATCACCCATTATTAGGGTGTTTGGTTGAACCCTAATATTTTCCAGTATATCAAGAAAAGAAGAGTGGGAATCTTGGGGCATGGTGAGAGATCTGTAGTAAGCTACAATTTGGATTGCAGTTTTGCCCAGAGTTGGTTGCACTTGGATATCCTCAGATGCATTATGCTGAGCAACTAGCCTGGAGGTGTGGCTATCTTTAATGAATATGGACATACGTCTGCCTTTGGTGTTCCGGTCAAGGTTAGATGGCCAAAAAGTATTGTAATAGTTATAGCCTGGTAAGCAGGTGTGATCCCTGGTGCCTTGAACCAGGTCTCAGTCATAGCACAGATATCGACATTCTCCATTTTAAGGAGTGCCTCGAGGGAATGTATTTTGAGATTTAGACTTCTAGCATTGAGTAGCATTACCCTCAGTTTTTGCTAGCCTATTCCTGTTATGGTGGAGAATTTGTCATTTGAACCTTGCCTAAAAAAAGGTACTATAGGGGCAGCAAGAGCCTTAGCCAGTATCCGGAATCCCAGGGGTGACAGGTGCAAGCCATCTCTGACAAAGCATCGTGGTCTGTCGACCATGTCATCCCAGGAAGACAGATACTGGATCCCCTTAAAATAACACCAGAAGCTTAGCCAAATGTTGAAGTCAATCATTTTGTCCCTGTACTGCGGTATCATTCTGGGCAATGACAGGATGCTACTCAGGGCTAAGGTCATACTTGCCTGGGCTAAAAGATCAGAGAGCTTTTCCATGTCTCTTTTCATGTAGTCCAGGGAAGTACACATCAGGTCATTCACACCAACATGGACAATGGCAGAGTCATATTTGTACTTGTTGTGGAGTGACTTGAGTGTGTGGGTTATGTGGCGGATCCTGGTACCCGACAGATAGCTGACAGTAACCTTCTCCTTGTTTAACCTGGTGAGTGGGACATCAGTGTGCCTGACTATAGTGTCACCTATGACTAGCGTGTTGGGTATGTTGTTTTGCCTTATGGGCTGTGGTTAAGAGGCACACTGAGTCTGTGGGCTATGTGTAATTTGGGTTGTGTTGGGGGGATGGAAGTTGCTTGCGTTTCTGCTTTGGAGGTCTCTGTTGCTTGAGAAGATTATTATTGAGAGTCTCCACAAATGTTTTTGTGTTTCTGTGTGTGGATTTTGGTGGTGTAGGTTTAGTGGAACTATGTGATGAGTGTGGTGTGGTGCAAGTGTTTACCTTCTCCTCTTGACTGTCAATTTCAGTCTTGGTTGGAGAGAGCTTTACCTCCGGTTTGGCAAGATAAGTGCATCTCTCACAGGTTGTAGTGTTGAGTGGTAGGAGGAGTGGGCTGTCTGTGTACAAGAGGTAATTCCTACATTGCCCCAAGATGCCCAGATTCATCAGATAGACAGGAAAGAACACTGGGAGCTGACCCTTGGAAATACCTGAATAAAAAACTATTTTCCTGTAGACAAGTGAGGAAAGTGAGTACAAGACATGTTTTTCTCTAAGCAAGTGAGGAAAGTATTTTATTTATTTATTTATTTTACATTTGATGACCGGGCTAGTCTAACTGGATAAATGTCCATTTTCAGTAGAGGCCCGGGGAGAAAAGCTCCAAGCATGAACACTAACAAAGTTAACAATATATAACAAAGACATGTATAATAACAGTACAGAGATACAATTGACTAAAGACATTATGTTAAAAGATTAAACTAAGTAAAAAATAACAAGTACACTAAGCACAAGCTGGGTATGGGCAAACAGAGTCAGGTCCTTACATTTATCCTATTACTATGAGAAAAAAAGAGAAATCAGTAGATTTGGAGGTATAGGCTAGGGGAGAGGGGAAGGGGTATGAGCAGGAGGGGAAAAGTTTCAGTCTGGGTTAGCACAAGGACAAAGCCACTGAGTTTTAATATGTTCTTTAATATGCTTTTTGAATAGAGAAGTTGAGGCTAGAGTAGAAAGTTCAGGAGGGAGCTGATTCCAGTATTTACCTATAGTGTTTGAGAAAAGTGAGTCACCAGCTTTGTAGTTAGATTTAACTGATGAGACCAGGAGTTTATTAGCAGAACGTAGTGTAGCTAGGTTTTTATATGGTGTAATCAGATTAGTGAGGATAGGGGTGTTATTGGGGTGGTGTAGGATCTTTTGAGTGATAAGTAACTGTTGACAGAGTATATGGTTCTGCAATTCTAGCCATCCTAGTTGTTTAAGGTTAAGGCAATGGTGAGTTTGAAATGGAGAGCTTGTGATAAATCTAGCTATGCTATTATAACAGGTAGAAAGTTATGAGATATTATTTTTAGATAGGTTTGTATAAATAGCTGAGGCATAGAAAAGGGTAGAAATGAGGTGGGTTTGGGCATTAGTTTTCCTGGCTGTGGGGATAAGGAAGGGTTTAATTCTATAGAGGTTCCAAGTTTTGTTAACAGTCTTTATGGTGGAGTTAATATGATCATCATAGTTAAGACGGTTATCAATTGTACACCTAGTAGGCGGGTGGTAGTATCAGGGTTATGTTTGTAGCATTGTTGGAGGTAATAGAGAAGAATGGAGTGGGTGATTTATGAGATGGAGTAAAAGCAGTAGTTTTGTTTTTTGGGATTAAGCAGGAGACAATGTTGCATAAACCAGTTTTCTACATTTTGGAAAACAGTTTGGGTGAGGGACTGGAGGGAGGCTATGTTCTTAGCAGTACAGATTAAGGTTGAGTCATCTGCATATTGGATGCAGGTGGCTTGAGGTATGTTCATATGGAGGTCGTTGATAATTATGAAAAAAAGAAGGGGACCTAAGATAGAGCCTTGTGGGACTCCAATATTTACTGGAAGTAATGAAGACAGTTTGTTGTCCCAAAGTACTGCTTGCTGTCTGTTTAGAAGATAACAACTAAACCATTGTAATGCTAGTGGATCAGGAGAATGGTAAGATAACACCTAAACCATTGTAATGCTAGTGGATCACGAGAATGGCAAGATAACACTTAAACCATTGTAGTGCTAGTGGATCAAGAGAATGATAAAATAACACCTAAACCATTGTAATGCTAGTGGATCAAGAGAATGGTAAGATAACATCTAAACCATTTCCATTGTAATGCTAGTGGATCAAGAGAATGGTAAGATCACACCTAAACCATTGTAGCGCTAGTGGATCACGAGAATGGTAAGATAACACCTAAACCATTGTAATGCTAGTGGATCAAGAGAATGATAAGATAACACCTAAACCATTGTAATGCTAGTGGATCAAGAGAATGGTAAGATCACACCTAAACCTTGTAATGCTAGTGGATCAAGAGAATGGTAAGATCACACCTAAACCATTGTAATGCTAGAGGATCAAGAGAATGGTAAGATCACACCTAAACCATTGTAATGCTAGAGGATCAAGAGAATGGTAAGATCACACCTAAACCATTGTAATGCTAGAGGATCACGAGAATGGTAAGATAACACCTAAACCATTGTAATGCTAGAGGATCATGAGAATGGTAAGATCACACCTAAACCATTGTAATGCTAGTGGATCAAGAGAATGGTAAGATAACACCTAAACCATTGTAATGCTAGAGGATCAAGAGAATGGTAAGATAACACCTAAACCATTGTAATGCTAGAGGATCACAAGAATGATACTTTAGTTTATGTAGAAGTAAGTTATGGTTAACCATATCAAAGGCTTTTGACAGGTCTATAAATAGCGCAGAGGAAAAGGAGTTAATGTTACGATTTTTATTTAGAGTCAGTAAAGGATAGAAGAGCAGTTGTTGTGCTGTGGAATGGTCTAAAGCCATGTTGGCAGTTGGCTAGTACATTATTTTGTAGTAAGTGGTTAAGTAGTTGTTTGTGAATACATTTTTCCATTATCTTGGCTAATGGGGAGAGTAAGGCAATAGGTCTATAGTTAGAAAGCTCTATAGAAGATCCACCTTTATGTAGAGGGATGATGTGGGATATTTTCCATATGGTAGGGATTTTACCTTCAGAGATAGGTCTGTTAATAAGGCTAGATATGGGGTAGTCTATAGCTTTTGCGGCAATTTGTAGGTATTCAGATGGGAGATGGTCGGCAGAAGGGGTGCAAGGTTTCAGTTTTTTAAGTAGCTTGTAGATAAGAGATGTAGGAACAGGGTGTATATGAAAGGTAGGAGGTGAAGTCTTGGAGGTATTAGGTGGGAAGGCAGTAGGTGGAGGAAGATAATTGGCTAGGGATTGAATGGCTTCTGTAAAGTAGTTATTAAAGGCATCAGGGATCAGGTTGGAATTATTATGGTTGAAACCTAATGGGGCAGGAGTAGTAGAGTGACCTGGCTGAAGAAGTTTGTTTAACCCTGACCAAAATTTTTGTGGAGTTTGTTGAGTGGATTGTTGGAGGTGAAGGTAGAAGTCTTTTTTGTCTCTAAGAGTGTCCTTCTTGGTGGCATTTCTTAATTGTTTAAAGAGGAGGTGATCAGATGGGCATTTGGTAGCCCTCCATTTAGCCCATATTTTGTTTCTAAGGAGCATTTTTTGCTTAGTTTGTTTAGTAAGCCATGGGGCAGATTTGTTTTTTATTCTAGTGGAGTGGTAAGGTGCATGGTAGTCTAGTATTTGAAGAAAGTTAGTGTTGAAGTAGGTCACAGCCTCATCAAGTTCGAGATGGGTCAGTGGACCAGTCACATGCTTGCAATTCGTTAAGGAAACTATCTGGGTTAAAGAATTTTTTTGAGTGGGAAGTTTTGAGATTATGAGTAGTTGGGATATGAAGTTTTTGTCTGATTATGTAAGTGAGCATATGGTCACTGATCGTGTCAGGAAGGGTTCCTGGAGTATAATTGCTAGGGTGGTTATTAATAAGGATCCAGTCAAGAGTAGATTCTTTCCTTTTAGGTTTGTGGATTCTAGTAGGAGTGGTTATAAGTTGAGTGAATCCAAAGAAATTTAAGTGGTTAGTAGGGTTCAGGGAATTGCAGGTAAGCCAGTCTATGTTGAAGTCACCCAGTACAATGGTCTCCTGTGGTAGTTGGGTAGAGAGGTAATTAAGTAAGTTTTCAAGAATAGTAGTATTTTTACCAGGGGGAAGATACATACAAATTAGGTAGATAGATTTGGAGTTGTTTATTTGGAGTTTGGTAGACATTTCAGATTTGGCATCTAATGATGGTAGTTCATTAAAGAGGGAAACCTGGAGATTAGATTTATAGAGAATGGCTATGCCACCTTTTTGGTTTTGGTCACATCTAAGGATACTATAACCTGGAGGGGTAATTTCCTGGTCTAGGGTAGCAGGTTTTAGCCAGGTTTCTGTAAGACATAGAATATCAAATGAGTGTAAATCCAGGAGTGCGTGCAGGTGGGAAATTTTATTGTTGATACTTCTAATATTAAGGTGGGCTATCAGAAGGGAATTAGGTGCTTTAGCTAGTATAGAATGTTTAGGTAAAGTTACATTGTCAAGGCTATTGTTATTGTCATTGTTGGGACCAGGGTTTGGATGAATATCCCCGTTTAAGTAGAGGAGATATTGGAGATAATGTGGGACTTTAAAGATTTTGTGGGAATTGTTAAGAATGACTAGCGTGTTGGGTATTTTATTTTGCCTTATGGGCTGTGGTTGAGTGGCACACTGAGTCTGTGGGCTATGTGTAAGTACAAAAACTGTTTTCCTCTAGGTAATGAGGAAGGTTGAGTGCTGCAGTAATTTGTAACTTATTTAGTGCTTACAAGTTCTGAACAAGTGCTGAGTACGAATAAGCAAATTCAAGTGCTAAAACTAATAATCTGTATCTGAACTAGACTAGTTACAGGAAAGAACAAGTGCAAATGCAAGCTTTTAAATCAGAAAGTTGAGAGAGATGGAAAAATTTCCCAAACCGCCAATAACTACAATTTCTGGGCAAGTAACCACTCCTTATGTGGTAGATAGGTTGCTTAGTGCTTACATCTCCCACTGATAAGCTAGAAGGCTTCCCTCCAATGCAGAAAGGCTTGGGGGGGGGGGCTCAGGAGGTTACAAACAGTCCTGGATATAGCAAGTCTGTATCCAGACTAGACTAGTTACAGGAAGGGGGGAACAAGTGCGAGGAAGTTGAGAGAGATGGAGAAATGGAAAAACTATCTTAATCTAATAAAGTTAAAAAACAAGCTTTGCATCCGAATCAGCTTACTACCATTGATGCTAACTTTAATAAAGAAGTGCTTGATTTGTAAGACAAAGTTTTAGATGAAAATTATTTCACAAGTGTTTCTGAAGAAGGTTCTTTAAATGTAAATGAAAAAAGATGATGGACTATATCAATTAAATTCTGTTGTTTCTTCCCAAGAAATCATTACATCTTCAGAAATTCATCTAAAATGCAGAAACCAAGCTATGTTACTAATCTTTTCTGTTAATATTGAAGCTACTAAATGAATGGTGGTTGAAAAACTGGAAAACATATCTTGCTGTTTGGAAGCTAATAGATGGCAAACTAGTGCTGTCTAACAAAAAGATTAGACATTTCAATTTAATATTTTAATAATCAAAGAATTTTTATTTTGAAATGCAGGAGTATAATTTGTGTTTAAATTGTAACTACTACTTGTTATGAAAAGCTCAACTCTTTATTGTTGCCTTACTGAAATGTTTTATTTTCAAGTCTATAAACTTGAAAATGACTTAACAAGGCATGTGGCATTGTTTTATGTATTTTTTGTCACTAAAAATGTTTGTAGAAACAGGGTTTAGTTATGGTTGTCCCTTTAGATTGCAGCTTCACTAATTTAATAAACAGCTTTTGGGAAGAAAATTATGGGATTTTTTTGTATAGATTGTTTCAATTGTTAAGTATTATGGGCATTTTATTGATGACATCTTGGTCTGGAAATGGAAAAGAGAGAAATTGCTTCAATTTATTTAGTAACTTAGTATGGATAGTAGCAAGATGGTCCATGTATAAAGACTGATATTTAATCCCCGGGATTCAGGAAGCTCAGCGCAAGGCTGGCGTAAGGCCTGCACCGGCCATGCGGCGTATATATGGTGTAGTAGCACCATATGCATATTAATGAAGGTGCGCTGCCACCACATCCACGTGCATAGGAAATGTGCGCAAGTACATGGGGCATTTCTAAGTTGCGCCCGGAGGCGTGTCAATGTTGGCTGTCGATGAGCAACCTAAACTGCTGAATATTATAGTCTGCCTGCAATAGTAATTGCACCTATCAGTGTCCGTGGATAATGAAACATATGCAAAGCATGCAAGACAGTTCCTGGCCACACAAAACTGAGAATCAAACAGAAATGCACACAACACAATATGAGTTTCCATCCTTGGAACAAATTATATTTAAAATTGTGTGTCCGTAATGTACTGCACTGTAAGTAGTTATACCCAGTGGAAGTGAAGCGCATCATGTCAGCGGGCCGCCAATACACACTTCCAGCCCCATGGGCAGGGTCACCAGCAGTCCCACATTGGTAGTGATAGTACACAGCTGGGCAGTTCTGGCCATATAACAATCGTAAAGAAACCTGACAGTCCATATTGTATACCAAAATCACACAAACATATGAATATTAAAATGTGCTATACACATGAACAGGAATGTAACTGGCACATACACATAGGATGATATATGCAGAACCAGGACATCCAAATGTAGAACCCATGCATGCATAATGCAATACGCAACATCCCCTGTATAGCACATAACCCGCACCCATGTCCGAATGTCCACCAAATCCAGCTACCAGCCTTGCGCAGCCGTACACTTACACATAGCAAGTATTACCCATATGTAGTAGGAAGTATCGCCCTAGGCAGTGTCAGGATTGCAAACTATGTATCCCATGTTTGTAAACATCCCATCACAGTTTTGTAAATCCAAATGCCCGCGCGTTCATGTTTTGGCAAAATGTGTGTACATCCCGTATGGGATAAGTAACCTGTTTAAACATCAGAGTTGTTTACACGCCACGATGTCTAGTACTGTACACATCTGGACAAAAGTTGTATGTGTAGTCACGGTACTGTTCAGTTTCTAGACGGACATGCAAAGCATACTACGCAGGATGGAACACCTGTCCACCATGCAGGTCTCCCCACATGAATTATCAACAGAATATATTCTACTCAATCACATACCGACACCACACCTCTCAACCTATTACAGCAACAAAATCTGGACAAAGCCTAAAATGATGGGTGGACAAATAGGGACAGATGTAAATACTGCTCTCACAAACTTCGAAAGTTCACAGAATAGTATGTACATTAGCATGAAATGTTGTGAAGGATGTGGGGTAGTCCCCGAGTATTACAGAGGTCCATACATATTTACAGTAACAAACCTTCACATTTGTTTACTGTACTACTGCATACCTGTGGTTAATTAATGTCCAAAATAATAATCCTCGTATGCATGAATACAGGAAATAGTCAAATGTGAATGGGAACACCACTCACCGTGGATTATGTATTGTAACCACCCCCACCCATATTATATATTGCCAACATAATAAGCTGCTGACAGGTGCCAAAACACCTGTGTCTGTAAACACAGGTAAAATGTATAAAATGGACAAACTCTGTCCATGTGCTTTGTCTGACATTTGAACACCGTCAGGGTAGTTCCGTTCACCAGGCGGACAAGCCTAAACCTAGATCACCACATGAACACCTGACAATCAAAGACTTGTATGTGCCAGGACTATAAGCCTTGGAGTTCTGAATATCCCTGGATTGATTAAATATGCAGCTTGGGTCCAGAGCAGTAGGGAATAGGGAATGTGTAATATGTAGCACCACGTTTTTCCCAGCAGGAGAATGGATGCCTGTGTTGTAAGTGAAGCGGTGAGGCATATGTTAATGTAGCTATGTACTATGGGTATGCATATAAATGAGTCAGAACACCAATAGTATAGTGGTTACAGCATCCGGCCAATGTGAATGCAGTCCTGGTTCAACTTCGACTACAGCACATATAATGTTAAAGTGTAATGAATGCATCTGTGCTGTACAGACATTTAAATATGTAAAGGTGAACATGTGTTTTGCATATGTCCGTTAACCGGATTACAGATATTTTACTGGTACTGTCACAAGTAAAAAGCCCACATAAGCACAAAGACTTAGTAAACATATGTAACCCACAGATATAGGTGTCCTTTGCAGGACCCCAAAAATTGTGAATTTATACAGGCACTGTCCTGTAATGATTGCTGCAAAGAAGAGTCATCCGCAACTACAATATAGCTGTACATGCAACAGTAGCTTGTGCAAGTGTAATAACACATGGGTTGACAGAATGTATGACATATGTCCTGATACGAGGAGAGTGGATAGTGCTTAGAAGTGTCTTCATACTTTATTATCGCTCACATTAAATATGTCTTATGACTACTGTGGAGGGGTGTCAGGTATGGGAATCATGGGTATGCAATAATGGGCCTATGTGCTTAGGTGTTGGTTGGCACAGATTTATTAGGTCCGTCCCATGGGAGTGATTAATATTCCTATGTGGGTATAGCACACGCCTATTATCTTCCAAAAATGAAGAACCCATCTACTGGATATTGTGTAAACCATTGGGGGAAGACGTAGGGACTTATATCAGTGTCATGTAAGTAATTATCATGGACGTACATGCGTACGACTAAGATGATAACCATACCTCTCAACCATTCAGAATAAGACATCTGGACAAAGGCATTTTAAAATAAGTACAAATAGGAAATATTTTAAATATTCCTCTTACAAAGTTAGAACGTTGATAGAATAATGGATAATTCATTAGTACGAATGTTTTGAGGGTTATTAATTATAAAATACTAATGTCTGTCATTATTATCTAACCTCATAGTCCTTAATGACCTGCCACTAATCTACCAGAAAGGCACAATAATAACAAAGAAGGAACAACATTATAAGTCTAGGTTCGGGACATTTACCCAACATGTGTACGGTTGAGAGGTATGAAGGTAACCCTGTCCTAAATAAATGTACAGAACTAGTGAGATTAGGTGGACAGGTGTGAAGAAAGACATGATGACAAATGACAAAACATGTATAAGTCAAAAGCATGTACCTCGATAAATGTGATGAATACTTATGCCCTGTGATAGTCAATGTGGAAGGTTAATAGAAACAAAATAAATGTGTCCCTCAGGGTGTTATGCAGTGTCCCCAATACATTGTTCAGTCTCCCACACTCGCATGTGAGTTCTGCCACTGACGGAAAGCGCAAATACCGGCGAACACATAAGGTAGATAATAGCAGAATATGTTTTGATTAGCACCTGTTGGCTTTTGTGAGAAACACAACACTCTGGGCGGGTGTGTCCTACAAAAGGAATGTAATGGCATCTGGCCTGTGATTTCTTTATATATTGTGTGTAGTGGTGTAATAAAATGATATATCTTGTATCAGAAACAGATACATGTTATAGGAAACAGTATTATCGACTATACTACTACAAGAAAAATCTGAAGGTATGAAAAGCGCTGAAGTAGTCAGTTTAGTATTGACCGCAGGTATGTGTTGACTTGTCAAATATCACAGCTGTATATATAGTTCCTATAGGTCTGTCACCTCTACACATGATGAAAGTGGGAGCTGCTCTGTAGAAATGTCAGACGTAGCAGGTCAAAACATACCTACAGCCATGCATACTCCACAAATAGACATATTAGCACACAGCAAAGATTAGGCCAGGATTCATGAAGCCTTGGCCAGTGTGTACGAGTAGAGTAAGAGTAGAGCAAGGCAAGATGTCTGGCTAGCTATTCAGCAATATCCTGTAGGGGCGTGTAAGACAGCCTCTAAAACGAATGTTGCACGGACAATGTTAGGATATGCAAATTACCCCATTTGTAGGTGAAAGCTATGCAAATGATGTAAAATTTGCAATACATGAAACAGTAAGCTGTCCGTGCAAGAGTAGAGTTATGTGCAGAAATGTACCTGATATTAACCGAGTAACGTTCTGCAAGTAGCTAAACGGAGCAATGTCAGCTGCAAATAAAGGATGAATTTAGTTGAAGAAGCATGCCAATGGCCAAATATAAGGCCAGTGGCATGTTTTTCCATTGGAAATTAATAAAACTCTAGTTGTCCTCCCCCGATCTCCGGTGTTTAAGCATAGCGCAGCGGCGCGTATATGGGCTGCGCTTACAAAACAAGAAAAATATGTAAAATATACATATAAATTGTAATGTTAGTTAAAAGTTAGTTCGCCATGCAGGTGAATGGCAAGCTGAAGACAACATGGCTACTGAGTAGTGGTTGCTATGTGTGGAAGCGCACTTTCAGAGATGTAACCAAGCATTAGTAGGCAATCCTATGCAATTGAGGCTGAGGATAGTGAATCACAATTTGTCATGCCATATGGGCCAAGCCTCTACAGTGTAAGAGTAGGTTAAGGGGACTATCAGCGTAGAAGATCGGTGACATCATGAGTGTGTATGTATAAAACACTGTAATCTTATTGGAGCAGTGTGTCACATGTTTGCTGTCAGTTACTCATCAGTGGAAGAGGCGTGTTATGATTTATCCTAGGTAAAGTCAGGAAACTGATGGTGTATGCCATGGATATCACTGAAGTTTCTTGCAAACCTGCTTACAGTGTGTTTGCGCCTGTGCGCGCCTGTAAGCCCGAGTAAGCATGTGTGCACGCGTGTCTGCCCGTGTGCACGCGTTGTAGAATGAGTAAGCTAGTGTAAGATTGTTGAAGCCCATGTAATGTCGTGTAAGCCAGTGTAAGTGTTTGTACGCATGTATAAGCCTGTGTGCGCAAGTGGAAGTGGATGTGCATTTTACTGTGCTCCTATGCGCGGCACTGCTCACTGTGGAAACAGACAGTGAAAAGGAAGGTAAACAAATAACAGTAAGTTAACCAAGGAGAACTACCACAGCTAGCAGGTGAAAACAATCAGAATGAGCATATTACACAGCCAGTACAGTAGGCCAGCACAGCACAGCACTTACAGCTCTACAAACAGCATTCCACCATGTTTTTCTCAGACACACTGCAACACTGTAGTATACTAAGAGAAGTGAAAACTGAAAAAGCTTAACTGAGACAACATAATGTTAGAGGCTGCCATTGCTATTATACGTCAACATATGCAACATGCGGAGGGTTGGGGCAATGTGAATGCTGCTCAGCAGCACACAGTGAGTAAACGGAGAAGAGTGTGCAGGCACAGGGTAACCTACCAGGGGCTACATGAGCTGGAGATAGTAGAGCGCTATAGAGTGGACAGAGACCTCCTGCAGAAGATTGTGGAGCTGTGCAGGCCATGTCTCACACACAGAACCAACAGAGGGAAACCCATCCCAGTGGAAACCAAGGTATGTGTTGCCCTAAGGATACAAGCAACAGGTACCTTCCAGAGATCAACTGGTGATATGATGTGGATTTCACAATCAGCATCCAGGGTACTGCACCATTTCATGAATGCCATGTCAGCACATGTCAGTGATCATGTATATATCCCCAATTCCCGTGAGGTATTGGGCAGCAATATGTGTCTTTTCCACACAATAGTGGAATACCCTGAGTACTGGGTGCAATACACTGCACGCACATATGCATCAAAGCACCAGCCAGTGAGTGTGATATGGCCTACATCAACCACAAGGGCTTCCCCTCCATGAAGTGGCGGTTTGTGTGTGATGGCCAGCCCATAATACTGAATGTGTGTGCTGGATGCCCTGGAAGCTGCAATGCTTCCTATATGTGGCATCTGACACAACTGTACAAAACATTTGGCAATGGGGACAACCCTCATGGTCACCTAGTGGGGGATGCTGGATGTGCAGTTCAACTGTGGCTGATAACACATATCAGAAATGCACACACACATGAACAGAAATGCCACAATGAGGCACACTCACAAACAGAAAATGTAATCTAGCATGTGTTTGTGTTGCTCAAGTCACAGTTCTGGTGCCTGGACACATCTGGTGGAGCATTAAAGCACTTGTCAACTATATGTACCAGAATTGTCTGTGGCCTAGGTCATCTGTGTCACACACACACACACACACAAACAACAGTTTATATACATAGTGTGAGTGACTGTTCATGTATGTGTTTTATTGCAGAACAGTTCAAACACAGCAAAGTCTGTCAATAATGGACATTCATGATAGTTGTACAACCACCTTGGTGGATATGCATGCAGACCTCTCATTGCTTATGTGATACAGTGATGTACTTCAAAATACCATTGTAAATGCAAATATCAAATGACATAACACTTGTCTATATGTACACATTGTTACCCATTATACATATTGGGGTCTAATACCTATGTGTTACTGTTGGTATAGTATGTGTAGTAAATGTGGATAACTAACTCTTTTTAGCCTTATAGGTTTACAGCATGGGTTGGATAACACGTATCTGTCTGTATGATACCCTTGTGTAGAATAACTGTGTCATGTGCAGAATGCATTGTAGGCCACAGTATGAATTTCCAGATGTGGACAGGAATATCCCTATTGTCTTTGCTTGTAACTAAAATGGCTATATGTCAAATAGTAATGGTCCCAGCAATGTGTGGCAGTCAATACCAGTGCTTACTGGTATAGTATAGTACATGAAGGATCCATATGCTACTGTGTGTCCTACATGTGTGGGTCAGTTGTGAAGATATCATATAACAATTGGTTATTCAGACTGTTGAGGTCATGTCTACTACCATAATGCAAAACAATCACAGATAGTAACAGTATCACCCACAGCACCGTGTAAAACCATATCAATCACACATGTGCAGACAAGTACAACAATATGTGAATTATAATGCATATTGGCTACCAATAGAAACTATGAAGTGTTAACAGTGTGTAATACAGGGCATGTCACCATTCCAATGTGTCCACTATACATGTACATGCAGACAGTGCACCTTCACCATGTTCACAAATAAATACATGAAAATCTGTACTACACACATCACACACATACTGCACACTCTGAAACACATGCTGCCAATACTACACATGTCAGTCAAATGGCACATGGATGGATAATAAATCTTCAGAATTAACAGTGCTGTACACTATACTACATTGATGATCATAGCTGTAATGCATCATGCCTGCTTACATACACCTAGAAAGAAATCACACTTTGTGCTAACAACATTTTAACATTATTACAGTGCTATGAAGCCACCCTGTGCATCAGCACCATGTTAGTCTGTTCCTGCATCAATGTTGCACATTACAAGAGGTGGCACAGGTGTCATCATATGCACAGGGTATGTTGTTTCTTTTCCAGAGCCTGTCATTGAGCCATCCAATCAACATGTATGTATTTGTGTGTGTGTGAGGGACAACAGTTTTTGCATGGCCCAAAGTTGATGCAATGTGTATGTGTATGTGTTATCCCTAGCTGTTTGTTTTATGTGTGTGTGTCTGCATGTACACAGTTTCAGCATGTGTCAGCCATATACAGGAGGTTGTGGGACAGTCACAGACTGTACCTGCCAGGCTATACAGATCGCCATTTCTGGCCATGGACACCCCTCCATGCATTCAACAATATTCCAGTCCTGCACCTGGCAATGTATACACATACATTCTTGGGATCTGTATCACAATCTGTGGATAAATGGGAGTCAGTAATGTTAACCTGAATTGCATAGTATTGTCATTTAATACATAGTTATATGAGCCATACTCATCCTCCAAAGTAATAATCACTGCTGACTGCTGCTGAGATGTGCACACGACAGTTTGAAGGTGCTGTGCTATCATTGTTTTCAATGGCCCTTGTAATACCCAGCAACAAAATAACTGGTCACGACACAACTATAACCCAGGATCACTACAGCACACAGTATGTGCACTATCACAGAGCCATAGCAGATTTAGATACATCCAAGGTGATCACGTACAGATAGTGCAGCACATTAAATAGTGCTAATATCCACATGCATATTACATAAATATATATATATATATATATATATATATATATATATATATATATATATATATATATATATATATATATATATATATATATACACACACACACACTTGACAGGGTTGGGATTATAACACAGACCTAACTACCTTATCACACTACAGCATTACGCATGTACAGAACACGCTACCGTGATTACTAGATCACAGCAGTCACACAGGCATACGCCTAGCTTGCTGACATCAGCATCAAAGGCAAAGACGTCGTACGGATTCTATGGAGAGTGAATAGTGTAAAAGTAATGTACTGTTGTCATGCAGCGGGAAACACCCACACACACGTGACAGGACTGGGATTAGAACACAGACCTAACTACTTTATCACACTATAGCATTACGCATTTACAGAACGTGCTACTGAGATTACTGAACACAGCATTCCCAGAGGCATACTTCTAGGTGGGTGACATCATCCGCAAAGGCAAAGACGCCGATAGGGAATGTATGTGGTATGAGGCATCTAAAAGCATTACTGTGTCCCCAGGCAGCTGGAAACACATACACACACTTGGCAGGGCTGGGAGTCGAACATGCACCTAATTACCTCATCACACTACAGCATTACACATTTACAGAGCGCGCTACCAAGATTACTGAACACAGCACTCCCAGAGGCATACTTCTAGGTGGGTGACATCATCCGCAAAGGCAAAGACACCGATAGGGAATGTATGTGGTGTGAGGCATCTAAAAGCATTACTGTGTCCCCAGGCAGCCGGAAACACACACACTTGGCAGGGCTGGGAGTCGAACATGCACCTAACTACCTTATCACACTACAGCATTAAGCATTTACAGAACGCGCTACTGAGATTACTGAACACAGCACTCCCAGAGGCATACTTATAGATGGGTGACTTCATCCGCAGAGGCAAAGACGCTGATAGGGAATGTATGTGGTGTGAGGCGTCTAAAAGCATTACTGTGTCCCCAGGCAGCTGGAAACACACACACACACTTGGCAGGGCTGGGAGTTGAACATGCACCTAACTACCTTATCACACTACAGCATTACGCATTTACAGAACGCGCTACCAAGATTACTGAACACAGCACTCCCAGAGGCATACTTCTAGGTGGGTGACATCATCCGCAAAGGCAAGGACGCCGATAGGGAATGTATAGAGAGTGAGCAGTCTGAAAGCATATTACTGTCCCAAGGTAGACGTAGACAAACACACGGCAGTGGTGTGTTCGGGGCAACTAAATATCTACGGAGCACTACAACAACACTACATATATATGGGACGCGCCACAGAGAGTACACCCTTCAAGACAGCAACCAGCGTGTTCAATGTAGGCATCCATTGTGACATTGAAAATGGACATCTGTAGCCTGGATGACCACCATCACTATACAGGATGTCAATGGCCATGCCCACACGCTTAGTATCACACATCTGTTTGGAATGTACTGTGTGTCCATCTACACAACGGCGTACTGGGCATGCTCACACACTTAGCAGTTGCAAAGGGCTGCCTTGCATGCACACGGATTCTAAACACGGAAGGGCACAGTTTGGAATGTACTGTGTGTCCTTCTGCACAACGGCGTACTGGGCATGTTCACACACTTAGCAGTTGCAAAGGGCCGTCTTGCATGCACATGGATTCTAAACACGGAAGGGCACAGTATGGTATTACTGTCCCCATGTACATGAAGGCCACTCACATGTATTGACCAGTACACACTCAG
The DNA here is from genome assembly GCF_019279795.1 of Protopterus annectens. Lineage (NCBI taxonomy): Eukaryota > Metazoa > Chordata > Ceratodontiformes > Protopteridae > Protopterus > Protopterus annectens. Next base: position 49,949,277 of record NC_056739.1, read on the forward strand.
GAGCTATCACAGATGTCTCAGGTGCAGATCACAGAGGTACACACCACAATCTACAATGTAGCCCTCAGACATCACCATGTCATTGGACCAGCAATACACAGACATACATTAACACAACACCGTGTGACTCATGACCAGTGGACTGTACATAGGTCTACAGCAACTGTGCGGACTACACATGTACCGACAGGGTTCCATCATGTGTTATGCATTGCAATGATACCACTGTACATAACCAGGTCGGCTCTACACATACCAGGGGCCCTGGGTCTTACAGCTGTGACAGATGACTGTCGCTGTACACCAACGAACACACATGTTTGGCTATGTCATACATGTAATTGCAGTGGATATGTGCATGGACCACACACACAACACATATGTACATAGCATAGCTTTTGCTGTCCTCCGTGCAGACAAGTGGCTACAGCAATCATACGCACGCAAATGGAAGATGGGTCCATGGCTGTTGAATGCTAACAGTACATGAGGTAGCAATGTTGACTGAAGACACATTCCCTCTGTACTAGTTACCCATGACACCCATCATATCATACAACAGTCCATGTGTTATGTATGTCAACACACATGTCCACCAATTGCAATGCATACAAACATGGCTACCTGACAGACATGTAGGACCAACACACATGTACAATCTGTAGTGTGCATGCAGCTACCATGCATGTGCAGTAGCTGATGTAAGTAACTCATCTGTGCCTAACTACAACATGCAGTTGCAATGCAGCCCCATCATTGACACCTGTATATGGTGACATACTGACAGTACAGTAGGATGTACAGCAGGTATAGATGGATGTGTGTACATAAAGTGTTGATCCACCTGTGCAGATGGATGTTTGCCGGGGACGGCTCACAGGTGTCACACGCCATCCTACCATTACTAAAACTTCACCAAAATGAAAACAAACAAACTTAAATCCACAAGCGAGAGAGACATGATAAGAGCCAGCAACTATAACATAAACCTTATTTAATAAGCACTTTCGGTGGGGAGAATTCCTCACCTTTATCAGACAACAAAACAAAACAAAACATCAATTAACTGTGTATAAATACTTTCAGCAAATGATTGCAGTAATTGATTAATTAGTTAAATACTATGCTTAAAACTATATAGTGCTAAAGCGAGTTTGAATACCATACTCAATCCCTGTTCTACTATACAAAAAATACATATAAAAAATACCTATAAAATGTATATATATATGAATAAAGCAAAACGTAGACCATGTATTAACACATAAATTAAACTTGTAAGTAAAAACACAGCAGCAATAACAATAACAAACTAACCTAATCGTAAAAAAACATATAGTGTAAAAATTTTATCACGTTAATCATAGGAGTCTCCTTGCAAAAAATTCTCCTTGTGAAAAAATATTTTGATGTAGATTGAGTTCTTAAATAACACATAAGACACAATTCACGATGGCTGGCACGGAGTCCAAGAGTCGTGTAAGACTCCATGCAGCCATAGCGATCCAGGAACAGCCTGTATTTCCGTGTAAGAGACCAGCTAAAACGCCTCTTACACGGACAGGGCGTGGATATGCTAATTACCTCACTTGCAGCCAAAAGGCATGCAAGTGAGGTAGTTTAGCGATCCACGAAGCAGAAACCAGCCCGTGTAAGAGTTGTGTTATCTGCAGAAATGTACTCAGTTGACAACTGAGTACGGTTCTGCAAATAACACAATGGAGCCTTGTCAGCTCCAAATAAAGGGTGCATATGTACCAGGCAGCATGCCAATGGCCAAATATGTGGCCATTGGCAATGTAACCCGATGCAAAAATAAAATAAATGTTTAAACGTAGCGCAGCGCCGCGCAAACGAGCTGCACTATAAAAAACCTATAAATAAAGGTTTTAAACCCACAAATGTGGGTTTTATGCAATGCATGAATTTACAATGTAGGGAATAGCAGACTGAAAACAACATGGCCACCGAGTAGTGGTTGCTAAGGGGGGAAGCTGAGTGTAAGACATGTAACTAAGCATTAGTAGGCAATCCTATGTAAATGAGTGGTAGGATAGTAAATCACACTGTCACATAGCAAATGAGCACATTCCGTGTAGTGTAAGAGTTGGATGAGGGGGAGTAACAGAGTAGGAGATAGGTGACATCACAGGGGGAATGTCAGAAAGAAATTAATCTCATTGGAGCACAGTGTCATGTGAAAGATATCAGTCACACATCATGGAAAGAGGAGTGTCAACAAATAGGCATGGGAAAGCCAAGAAATGGAAGGTGTACACTATGGATAACACCAAAGTTTCCTGCTGGGCATGCATGCGCGCGTGTGCACGCTGGGAGGCGCGAGTAAGACAGAGTGCATGTGTGTAAGCGTGAGTGCGCGCGTTTAAGGCAGAGTAAGCATGTAAGAGCCTGTTTAAAGACCTGTAAACCTGTTTGCGCTGGTGTGCACACGTTTTAACCCGAATAAGCAGATTCTACTCCATGTAAGCATGTGTGCGCGCGTGTTAGCCACTGTGAGCGTGTATTCGCTGGTATGCGCATTGCTCTTCCCTGAGGAAACAAAGGAAAAAGGAAGCCGGAGAAATAGTAGGAAGCTAGCAGGGAATACTGGTAGAGCTAGCAGGTGATAACAATCAAAAGCAGACAATTACACAGGCAGAACACTAGCCCAGCCCAACACTTAAAACTCTGCAAACAGCAGTGCAGTATGTTTCTCACAAGAGACACTGCAACAGAGGAGTAGGCTATTAGAAGTGAAAACTGAAAAAGCTGCACTCAGACCAAAAATGCTAGGGGCTGCCATAGCTGTTATAAAGAGACATATGTGACCTGCTGAGGGTGGTGACAATGCAAATGTTGGCAGACAACCCACAGTGAGGAGATGGAGAAGAGTGTACAGGCCCAGGGTCACCTACCAGGGGTTACATGAGCTGGAGATAGTGGAGCGCTATAGAGTGGACAGAGACCTCCTGCAGCAAATTGTTGAGCTGTGCAGGCCACACCTCACACACAGAACCAACAGAGGGGAACCCATCCCAGTGGAAATCAAGGTATGTGTTGGACTAAGAATACTAGCAACAGGTACCTTCCAGAGACCAACTGGTGATATGATGGGGATCTCACAGGCATCAGCATCCAGGGTACTGCATCAGTTCCTGGATGCCATGACAGCACATGTTGGAGATCATGTATATTTCCCCAATTCCCGTGAGGTATTGGCCAGCAATATGCATCTCTTCCAGCAAATAGCGGAATACCCTGAGGTAGTGGGTGCAATAGACTGCATCAAGGCACCAGGTTGTGAGCGGGGTAGGGCCTACATTAACCACAAGGGCTTCCCCTCCATCAACTGCCAGGTCGTGTGTGATGCCCAGGGCATAATAGTGAATGTGTGTGCTGGCTGCCCTGGAAGCTACCATGATTGCCATATCTGGCATCTGATGCAGCTGTACCAGACATTTGCCAATGGGGACATCCCACATGGTCACTTAGTGGGGGATGCTGGCTACGCACTGGAGCCGTGGCTGATGACACCCATCAGAAATGCACACAAACCTGAACAAGAACGCCATAATGAGGCACACGCACAAACACGAAATGTAATCGAGCGTGTGTTTGGGCTGCTCAAGTCATGGTTCCGGTGCCTGGACACATCTGGTGGAGCCTTGCAGTACTCACCAACTACATGTACCCAAATTGTCATGGTATGTGCTATGCTACATAATATGATTCTGCAAAACAGGCTACACTGCAGCAGGACCAGCATAGGTCAGCCAAACAGCCCCCACCATTGCCAAGGCCATCACAGGCAGAGCGTGACTCGGAGGAGGAACAACCTGAGCCTGCCCCAGTAGGCAGAAGGAGGCGTGCCCAGTATGCCTTGGCCTTGGCAAAGAGGCAACGCATAGCACATATGCTGGCTCAGTAGGAACCCTGGGAATGATACCTCTCTCTGACTCACACATATAGTAAAAGGGATGCCTAAGTTGACACAACCTTCTTCCAAACATGTACAGGGAGTGTAGTATGTGCATCCAACATAGGCAGCCCTGCAGCACCACCTGAGGCATGATTGCCATGTGTTAAGCAATGTAACACCATCTAGTATATGCAAACTTGATGACCCTGACTAACATCCTACCCTCACCAAGCATGATGCCACAATATGAAGACAAGATGATCAATTACAATTGGCTGAAGTATTGCTGTTAGTCAAAGGGGATCCAATGCCTGTCAGCCTGGGATGACATGCTGAGCAAGACATGATGCTCCACCTGCTAGGGATGGCCAGCACCCATCACTTCTGGCCTTTGGGATACTGGCAAAGGCTGTTGTCACACCACTGTGCCTTGAATAGGTAAGGCTCAAAACACAGACCCACCTTCATAGGTAGCACAAGGGATAAGAACCTAGACGTAATACTACCCAATGCCAGAAGTCTAAACTGCAAGATGCATGCAGTCCAAACTCTCCTCAGCATGGAGAATGTTGATATCTGTTCCGTAACAGAAACCTGGGTCAAGGCTCACAAGAGCACCCTATCACTACCAGGTTACACCTTATACCATGCTTTACAGACCCAAAACATGGAACAAACTACAATAGGAGGGTGGCTATCAATAATTGTCAAGAATAACCACACCCCCAGGTTGGTACCACAACATGAAGCAGCATGGACTATCCACGGGCAAGTAACAGCGGCTAAAACTGCCTCCCAGTTAGCAGCCTGCTACAGACCACCCTCCCAAACCCAGGAACCCCACACAGCCTTCCTGAAGACACTGCAGAGTATGAATGTCTCTCCAAATACCAAACAAGGTACACACAAATTACCACATAGGTGGTAATCCATTACATATGGAAGAAGTAATCAGGGACCTAGGGACACAAGTGGACAGTAACCTCTCATGTGAAACTCACATTGCCAAGGTGGCTAGGAAGACCTTCGATATTGGCCACCGTATCATGAAAGGATACACATGTAGATCAAGAGAGGTCA